>NW_026882588.1:0-42295 GCF_032173495.1 Musca vetustissima
AACACAAATACATTCTTATATACTTAAGTTTGCAAAGGACTACCAAGGCGTGGATTTTTTTTAAATAATTTTATTCAAGGACCTACACAAGGCGTGGATTTTTTAAAATATTTTTTTTAAACCTACACAAGGCGTGGATTTTTTAAAATAACTTGTTTTATACCTACACAAGGCTTGGATTTTTTAAATATTTTTTTTAGGACCTACACAAGGCCTGGATTTTTTAAATAATTTTTTTCAAGGACCTACACAAGGCATGGATATTTTAAATATTTTTTTCAAGGACCTACAAAAGGCGTGGATTTTTTAAATATTTTTTTTAAGGACCTACACAAGGCGTGGATTTATAAAATCATTTTTTCAAGGACCTACACAAGGCGTGGATTTATAAAATAATTTTTTTAAGGACCTACACCAGGCGTGGATTTATAAAATAATTTTTTCAAGGACCTACACAAGGCGTGGATTTATAAAATAATTTTTTCAAGGACCTACACAAGGCGTGGATTTATAAAATAATTTTTTCAAGGACCTACACAAGGCGTGGATTTATAAAATAATTTTTTCAAGGACCTACACAAGGCGTGGATTTATAAAATAATTTTTTCAAGGACCTACACAAGGCGTGGATTTATAAAATAAAAACCTACACAAGGCGTGGATTTATAAAATAATTTTTTCAAGGACCTACACAAGGCGTGGATTTATAAAATAATTTTTTCAAGGACCTACACAAGGCGTGGATTTATAAAATAATTTTTTCAAGGACCTACACAAGGCGTGGATTTATAAAATAATTTTTTCAAGGACCTACACAAGGCGTGGATTTATAAAATAATTTTTTCAAGGACTTCCTTCAAACTTAAATAAATATTTTACTAATGCAAAATGTATATCCTTTAGTATGGCATGGATAACCCATTCCTCCCCCCACCCATCCCCATTGTCTATAATCCTCTTATACATTATTTACACATTCATTATCTATGTCACCAATTAAACATTTATTATTTATAAAAGAAAGAACGAATATTTCACATTCGGTTTTTGTTAATTAAATCGTCTTTAATATTTAATAATGCCAACCACAAAGCTATTCGTAATAAACTTCATTTGTGATATAGTCATCCAATTTTGTTTGATACGGAAAAATACCTACCGCAATTATCTATGCAATTATCAAATATGGTTTAAAATTTAATAATTTATTATGAGGTATTTTGCAGATCATCACAAAAGGCTTTTGTCCATTCATTGCGGAAAATATTCTTCGGGAAGGAAAATAATAACGGATAGAAATTTCTGAGGAAAATTATTTTCAAATGAATTAATTTTGCAATCAAAAGCACGCACATACACACAATACAAAAAGTAAGGAATATTTAGTTGAGTTGCAAAAATATTCTTTAAAAAATCCACGCCTTATATAGGCCTTGGAAAAAATATTCTTTAAAAAATCCACGCCTTATATAGGCCTTGGAAAAAATATTCTTTAAAAAATCCACGCCTTATATAGGCCTTGGAAAAAATATTCTTTAAAAAATCCACGCCTTATATAGGCCTTGGAAAAAATATTCTTTAAAAAATCCACGCCTTATATAGGCCTTGGAAAAAATATTCTTTAAAAAATCCACGCCTTGTGTAGGCCTTGGAAAAAATATTCTTTAAAAAATCCACGCCTTGTGTAGGCCTTGGAAAAATATTCTTTAAAAAATCCACGCCTTATATAGGCCTTGGAAAAATATTCTTTAAAAAATCCACGCCTTGTGTAGGCCTTGGAAAAAATATTCTTTAAAAATCCACGCCTTGTGTAGGCCTTGGAAAAAATATTCTTTAAAAAATCCACGCCTTGTGTAGGCCTTGGAAAAAATATTCTTTAAAAAATCCACGTCTTGTGTAGGCCTTGAAAAAATATTCTTTAAAAAATCCACGCCTTATATAGGCCTTGAAAAAATATTCTTTAAAAAATCCACGCCTTATATAGGCTTTTAAAAAATCCACGCCTTATATAGGCTTTTAAAAAATCCACGCCTTATATAGGCCTTTAAAAAATCCACGCCTTATATAGGCTTTTAAAAAATCCACGCCTTATATAGGCCTTGAAAAAATATTCTTTAAAAAATCCACGCCTTGTGTAGGCCTTGGAAAAAATATTCTTTAAAAAATCCACGCCTTATATAGGCCTTGAAAAAATATTCTTTAAAAAATCCACGCCTTATATAGGCCTTTAAAAAATATTCTTTAAAATATCCACGCCTTATATAGGCCTTGAAAAAATATTCTTTAAAAAATCCACGCCTTATATAGGCTTTTAAAAAATCCACGCCTTATATAGGCCTTTAAAAAATCCACGCCTTATATAGGCTTTTAAAAAATCCACGCCTTATATAGGCCTTGAAAAAATATTCTTTAAAAAATCCACGCCTTGTGTAGGCCTTGGAAAAAATATTCTTTAAAAAATCCACGCCTTATATAGGCCTTGAAAAAATATTCCTTAAAAAATGCAACTTCTTATATAGGCCTTTAAAAAATATTCTTTAAAAAATCCACGCCTTAGTATAGGCCTTGAAAAATATTTTTTAAAAAATCCACGCCTTAGTATAGACCTTTTAAAAATCCACGCCTTAGTATAGGCCTTTAAAAAATCCACGCCTTATATAGGCTTTTAAAAAATCCACGCCTTATATAGGCCTTTAAAAAATCCACGCCTTATATAGGCCTTTAAAAAATCCACGCCTTATATAGGCATTTAAAAAATCCACGCCTTATATAGGCCTTTAAAAAATATTCTTTAAAAAATCCACGCCTTGTGTAGGCCTTGAAAAAAATATTCTTTAAAAAATCCACGCCTTATATAGGCCTTGAAAAAATAGAATATGGAAAAAATATTCTTTAAAACAACCACGCCTTATACAGGCCTTGGAAAAATATTCTTAAAACCAGTAAGGAAAATAGTTAAGTCGGACGGGGCCGACTGTATGATACCCTTCAACACTGTGGGTATATTCAACAGATGAATCCTAACAGACGTCGAATTTTTGAAGGACCATTAACAAGAAAGTGGTTCCATAAACATGTCATTCTGCAACCTATACTAAAATGTTCCTTTGGTCAGATACAGGGTTGCCTCAAGCTAGGTTATATTAACTTCAGTACGTTGTGCCAAATTTTTTGTCAATCGGCCTACCTTGGGGTCTTTGGTGAACCATTTATCTATCGGACGAAAATATATATGGGATCTATATCTAAATCTAGACCGATTTTCAGGAAACTTGACACACATTATTCTACACCTAATTCATTACGCTGTGCCAAATTTCGTGCAAATCAAAAGCTATTTAGGGACTTTGGTGCACAATTTACATAAAATCGGACGAAAATATATACGTGAGCTATATCTAACTCTGAACCGATTTTCACGAAACTCAAGCTACATCATTCTAGACTTAACTGAGTACACTATGCCAAATTTCATGCAAATCGAAAGATATATAGAGTCCTTGGTACATCATTTACATTAAATTGGACGATAATATATATGGGAGCTATATCCAAATCTGAACCGATTTTCACGAAACTTTACACACATCATTCTAGACCTAATTCATTACGCTGTGCCAAATTTCGTGCAAATCGATAGATATATAGGGACTTTGGTGCAACATTTACCTTAAATCGGACGAAAATATATATGGGAGCTATATCTAAATCTGAACCGATTTTCGCGAAACTTAACACACATCATTCTAGTCTCTAATCATTACGCTGTGCCAAATTTCGTGCAAATCGACAGATATATGGGGACTTTGGTACACCATTTACGTTAAATCGGACGAAAATATATATGGGAGCTATAACTAAATCTGAACCGATTTTCGCGAAACTTTACACATATCATTACAGACTTAATTCATTGCGCAGTGCTAAATATCGTGCAAATCAAAGGATATATAGGCACTTTGGTACACCATTTACGTTAAATCGGACGAATATATATATGGGAGCTATAACCAAATCTGAACCGATTTTCACGAAATCTAACACACATCATTCTAGACCTAATTCAGTACGCTATGCCAAATTTCGTGCAAATCTAAGGATATAGGGTTCGTCCTTGGGCCAAATAAGTGAACTGTGCCAAATTTCATCCAAATCAGATTACAGGCGGACATGCATAAATCGACTTAAAAAGTGATTCTATGCATATTCTTAAAAGGAGCCATGGGTCTATCTCGTTTCCTTTTGCCTGTTACAAACATATGCACAAATACATAATACCCTGTACCACAGTGTGGCGAAGGGTATAAAAAAATATTTGATTTTCACACCTCATGTTCTGTCATATTTCCAAATTGTTAATAAGCCACCATAATACTCCCACGCTCAAAATTGTTCGTTCCGTTTTGTGTTATTATTGTTCCAGTTATTTATTTTCATTTTGGTTACGTTTGTTCGACACTAATACCTTGTAATACCAATTCCATTCAATATCCTCACACTCCCAAAATCCATACTCGACTTCATTGTCTAATGCACGCTTGTTTGCATTCGGAATGGTATAGTATGGTTGGGTACGTCCAAAGAATATCAATTCTTTTGCCCACCATGGATTCCAATCCCAAATAAAATCCGTTAAAAGGTATTAACGACGACATCATTCATATTTACGATTACGGTTAACGAACGAACAATTCCGAATACAATTCCATTATTTACACCAATTTTCCTTTTTCCCTACCAACGATGATGCCGATGATGATGACGTGTTTGGCAGAGTATTAGAATTATAATTCTGGTGAGTTTTTTTCCTGGCCCGCAGGTTGTCAGATCAGAGCCTGGATGAATTTGTTCGTGTGGTGTTGGTTAATGGAAACATTTCACTTTGATTTCCTTTTACCTGCCTTTCCTGACAGGGGGAAAAAGAGTTCTTTCTTTCATTCATTCATTCATTCAGAAACAGTAGTGAGTGACTGGGTGAATTTTGTTGTGATTTCAAAACAAAACAGTGTGAGGAGGTACACTTCAAATATTGACATCTTAAGTGCAGACATTTTTTGATTTCAAGTCAATATACACAGAACTCATACACATACAAATATACAAATATTGATGTAGAGAACCAGAATTTCTTTGTTTTCAATTTCAAGAAGTTCGATTTTTCAAGTACCTCACCTTAGGACGGATTTCTTTTTTTTAATAGAGGACGAGGGTGGAACAAAAAGGATATCTAGGACTGGATTTTTCCTAGAAAATTAAAAAAACACGCCTCTTGTAGAGCCCAGAAAAAACTTATTTAAAAAATCCACGCCTCTTGTAGAGCCCAGAAAAAAATTATTTAAAAAATCCACGCCTCTTGTAGAGCTCAGAAAAAAATTATTTAAAAAATCCACGCCTCTTGTAGAGCTCAGAAAAAAATTATTTAAAAAATCCACGCCTTTTGTAGAGCCCAGAAAAAATTATTTGAAAAATCCGCGCCTCTTGTAGAGCTCAGAAAAAAATTATTTAAAAAATCCACGCCTCTTGTAGAGCTCAGAAAAAAATTATTTAAAAAATCCACGCCTTTTGTAGAGCCCAGAAAAAAATATTTTTAAAAATCCACGCCTCTTGTAGAGCTTAGAAAAAAATTATTTAAAAAATCCACGCCTCTTGTAGAGCTTAGATAAAAATTATTTAAAAAATCCACGCCTCTTGTAGAGCTTAGAAAAAAATTATTTAAAAAATCCACGCCTTGTTTGTAGCTTAGAAAAAAATTATTTAAAAAATCCACGCCTCTTGTAGAGCTCAGAAAAAAATTATTTTAAAAATTCACGCCTCTTGTAGAGCTCAGAA
The DNA here is from genome assembly GCF_032173495.1 of Musca vetustissima. Lineage (NCBI taxonomy): Eukaryota > Metazoa > Arthropoda > Insecta > Diptera > Muscidae > Musca > Musca vetustissima. The sequence goes on from NW_026882588.1 coordinate 5,830, forward strand.
AAAAATTATTTAAAAAATCCACGCCTCTTGTAGAGCTCAGAAAAAAATTATTTAAAAAATCCACGCCTCTTGTAGAGCTCAGAAAAAAATTATTTAAAAAATCCACGCCTCTTGTAGAGCTCAGAAAAAAATTATTTAAAAAATCCGCGCCTCTTGTAGAGCTCAGAAAAAAATTATTTAAAAAATCCACGCCTCTTGTAGAGCTCAGAAAAAAATTATTTAAAAAATCCACGCCTCTTGTAGAGCTCCGAAAAAATTATTTAAAAAATCCACGCCTCTTGTAGAGCTCAGAAAAAAATTATTTAAAAGATCCACGCCTCTTGTAGAGCTCCGAAAAAAATATTTAAAAAATTAACGCCTCTTGTAGAGCTTAGAAAAAAATTATTTTAAAAAAATCCAGACTTTCTCTCCTGGCCCTCGTCCCATTTCTACATATAGACTTCCTCCTCGATTCCTGTTTTATTTCAACAATTCGATAGCTACACTTGCCAAAGTACTTGAGTGTTGTTGTTGTTCATCGACTATGCTTGAGGATGTTTGGTTTGCCTCATGTGAGTTATCCTACCATACCTAAAGACCCCTTTTGGGTTTGGTTCGACTACTTTCCTATTTGTGAAAAAAAAAATTGTTTTCCCTTCTGAAGTCGGTCGGTGAGTGTGCCTTGAGCCGTTGTAATGTTCATAAATGTCAAAAACATTGATTATAATGTTTGTGTCGATGTTGTTGTTGTTGCTGCTGTTGTTGCCCTGCTTGGTGCTCTTGTACTAGGTTGTTGTTGCCGTTGCCCATGCATGTCGATTGTTTTGTTGGAATTTATGACTTTGACTGCATGTCATATTTTTGAACAACATACATCAATGAATCCGAACGAACGATCGAACGAACTCAAACGTAATGATTTTTTGGAAAAGAAAAAATACAGGAAAAAATCAGAAAACGAAATTTTTGTACGAAACGAATACAAGCAGAAAAATCGATTTGAATTTTGCAAATATTTCCTGGAAGTTTTTTTTCCAAACTGGGGAAAAATGCCAACAGTAACAAATAATAGGGTGGATATTTCTATGAAATATTTTTCCAAGGGTCTCGGCAAAGAAGCCCAAAGAAAGATTATTAAAAAGGAAATACACGCCTTGTGTAGGTCCTTCTAAAAGTTAGATATAGTTGGAATAAAAAACCAGTAAGGAAAGTAGTAAGGTAGGACTGGGCCGACTATATGATACCCTTCACCACTTTGGGTATATTGTACATATGTATCCTAACAATTGCATGTCTATGTTCCCTCTTTCTCCAACCTATCCTAACTTTAATTTCATTCGAGCAGATTTAGAGCCGTCTGCGTAACATGGGGAGAATTTATGGAAAACGATTTATAGCAAAATTGATACACGCTATTCGGTACGCCGCGTTGTTAAAAATATAATCTATATGTGGAAGCTATATCTAAATCTGAAACGATTTTCACAAAAATTAACACACATCTTTCAAGACTTAATTCAGTACGCTGTGACAAATTTCGTGCAAATCGAAGGATATATATAGGGACCTTGGTGTACTATTTACCTAAAATCGGACGAAAAATATATATGGGAGATATGTCGAAATCTAAACCAATTTTCCCGAAACTCACCACTCATCATTCTAGACTCAATTTAGTACGCCAAGCCAAATTTTGCGCAAATCGAAGCATAAAAAGGGACTTTGGTGCACCATTTGCCTGAAATCGGAGGAAAATATATATGGGAGCTATATCTAAATCTGAACCGATTTTCACAAAAATTAATACAGACTAGACTTAATTCAGTACGCTGTGTCAAATTTCGTGCAAATCGAAGGATATATAAGGGACTTTCGTGCACTATTTACCTGAAATCGGACGAAAATATATATGGGAACTATATCTAAATCTGAACCCATTTCCACGAAATTTAACACACATCGTTTTAGACTTAATTCAGTACGCTGAGCCAAATTTCGTGCAAATCAAAAGATATATGGGTCTTTGCTACACCATATACCTTAAATCGGACAAATATATATATGGGAGCTATATCCAAATCTGAACCGATTTTCACGTAACTTAACACACATCATTCTAGACCTAATTCATTACGCTGTGTCAAATTTCGTGCAAATCGAAAGATATATAGAGACTTTGGTACACCATTTACCTAAAATCGGACTAAAATATATATGAGAGATATATCTAAATCTGAACCGATTCTCACGAAATTTAACACACATCTTTCTAGACTTACTTCAGTACGCTATGCCAAATTTCGTGCAAATCGAAGCATATCAAGGGACTTTGGTGCACTATTTAACTGAAATCGGACGAAACTATGTACGGGAGCTATATCCAAATCTGAACCGATTTTCGCGAAACTTAACACACATCATTCTAGACCTAATTCATTATCCTGTGCAAAATTTCGTGCAAATCGAAAGATATATAGGGACTTTGGTACACCATTTACCTTAAATCGGACAAATATATATATGGGAGCTATATCCAAATCTGAACCGATTTTCACGTAACTTAACACACATCATTCTAGACCTAATTCATTACGCTGTGTCAAATTTCGTGCAAATCGAAAGATATATAGAGACTTTGGTACACCATTTACCTAAAATCGGACTAAAATATATATGAGAGATATATCTAAATCTGAACCGATTCTCACGAAATTTAACACACATCTTTCTAGACTTACTTCAGTACGCTGTGCCAAATTTCGTGCAGATCGAAAGATATATAGGAATTTTGGTACACCATTTACTTAAATCGGACAAAAATGTATATGGGAGCTATATCCAAATCTGAACCGATTTTCAGGAAACTTGACACACATCATTCTAGACCTAATTCATTGCGCTGTACTAAATTTCGTGCAAATCGAAAGTTATATATGGACTTTTGTGCACCATTAACATTAAATCGGACGAAAATATATAGGAGCTATATCAAAATCTGAACCGATTTTCACGAAACTTGACACACATCATTCTAGACCTAATTCATTGCGCTGTACTAAATTTCGTGCAAATCGAAAGATTTAAAGGGACTTTGGTACATCATTTACCTTAACTCGTAGGAAAATATATATGGTATTTATATCTAAATAGAACCGATTTTCCCGAAACTCACCACTCATCATTCTAGACTCTATTATATACGCTAAGCCAAATTTTGTGCAAATCGAACGATATAAAGGGACTTTGGTGCACTATTTCACTGAAATCGGACGAAAATCTATGTGGGAGCTATATCTAAATCTGAACCGATTTTCATGAAACTTGACACACATCGATCTAGACCTAATTCATTACGCTGTGCCAAATTTCGTGCAAATGGAGTATATGTAGAGACTTTGGTACACCATTTACCTTAAATCGGACGAAAATATATATGGGAGCTATATCGAAATCTGAACCGATTTTCACGAAATTCGACACACATCGTTTTAAACTTAATTCAGTACGCTATGCCGAATTTTGTCCAATTCGAAGCATATAAAGGGACTTTGGTTCACTATTTACCTTAAATCGGACGAAAATATATATGAGAGCTATATCAAAATCTGAACCGATTTTCACGAAATTTAACACACATCGTCCTAGACTTAATTCAGTATGCTATGCCAAATTTCGTGCAAATCGAAAGATATATAGGGACTTTGGTGCACTATTTACGGAAAATCGGACGAAAATATATATGAGAGCTATATCTAAATCTGAACCGATTTTCACAAAATTTAACACACATCATTCTGGACTCATTTCAGTACGCTATGGCCAATTTCGTGCAAATCGAAGGATGTTTAGCGACTTTTGTGCACCATTTACATAAAATCGGCCGAAACTATATATGGGAGCTATATCTAAATCTGAACCGATTTTTCCCAAATACAATAGGGTGGATATTTCTAAGAAATATTTTTCCTTCTAAAATTTATTTAAAAACTCCACGTCTTGTGTAGGTCCTGTTTTTCCACTCCACCCTATTACATCGTCAAACTTCATCGACAAAATATTCGTTTTTGAAATGACAGGTTAAATGAGTCCACACTCTTTGTGAGGGTATGTGTGTGTGTGTGTGCGTCTATGTCAGTGGGTAGAGTGCATTTTGTTTTTTGACTGACTGAACTTATGAAGGGCCATGTTCAAATGTCGTTGAGTGTATGCGTGTGTGTGCATTTAAGCGTATTTTAGAATTTTGACATTTTAATAACCCACCACAGAAGTAGGAGGCGTGGAATTTGATTTTCAACCTTTGACGAGTGTGTGTAAGTGTTCGGTTTTTTATACCCTTCACCACGCTGTGGTACAGGGTATTATGTCTTTGTGCATATGTTTGTAACAGGCAAAAATAATTGAGATAGACCCATGGTTCCTTTTGAGAATATGCATAGAATCACTTTCTAAGTCGATTTATGCATGTCCGTCCGTCCGTCCGTCCGTCTGTCCGTCCGTCTGTCTGTCTGTCCATGTTAAATTGTAAACAAAGTACAGGTCGCATTTATGATCCGAATTGGATGAAATTTGGCATAGGTCACTTATTCGGCCCAAGGATGAACCATATTGAAATTGGGAAAAATCGGTTCAGATTTAGATATAGCTCCCATATATATATTTAACCGATTTAATGTAAACGGTCCCTATATATCTTTCGATTGGCACGAAATTAGGCCTATAATGATGTCTGCCAAGTTTCGTGAAAATCGGTCCAGATTTAGATATAGCTCCCATATATAGTTTCGTCCGATTTCAGGTAAATGGTGCCCCAAAGTCCCTATATATCTTTTGATTTGCACGAAATTTGGCATAACGTACTGAATTAAGCCTAGAGTGATGTCTGCCAAGTTTCGAGAAAATCGGTCCAGATTTAGATATAGCTCCCATATATAGTTTCGTCCGATTTCATGTAAATGGTGTCCCAAAGTCCCTATATATCTTTTGATTTGCACGAAATTTGGCATAACGTACTGAATTAAGCCTAGAGTGATTTCTGCCAAGTTTAGAGAAAATCGGTCCAGATTTAGATATTGCTCCCATATATAGTTTCGTCCGATTTCATGTAAATGGTGCCCCAAAGTCCCTATATATCATTCGATTTCCACGAAATTTGGCATAACGTACTGAATTGAGCCTAGAATGATGTCTGCCAAGTTTCATGAAAATCGGTCCTGATTTAGATATATCTCCAATATATAGTTGCGTCTGATTTCATGTTAATGGTGCCCCAAAGTCCCCATATATCTTCCGATTTGCACGAAATTTGGTACAGCCTTATCATTTAGGTCTAGAATGATGTCTGCAAAGTTTCGTGAAAATCGGTCCAGATTTAGATATAGCTCCCATATATAGTTTCGTCCGATTTCATGTAAATGGTGCCCCAAAGTCCCTATATATCTTTCGATTTGCACGAAATTTGGCATAACGTATTGAATTGAGTCTAGAATGATGTCTGCCAAGTTTCATGAAAATCGGTCCTGAGTTAGATATATCTCCCATATAGTTTCGTCCGATTTCATGTAAATGGTGCCCCAAAGTCCCTATATATCTTTCGATTTGCACGAAATTTGGAACAGCCTATTCATTTAGGTCTAGAATGATGTATGTAAAGTTTCGTGGAAATCGGCCAGATTTAGATATAGCTCCCATATATAGTTTCGTCCGATTTCATGTAAATGGTACCCCAAAGTCCCTATATATCTTTCGATTTGCACGAAATTTGGCATAACGTACTTAAGTGAGCCTAGAAGGATGTCTGCCAAGTTTTATGAAAATCAGTCCAGATTTCTATATAGCTCCCACTTATAGTTTCGTCCGATTTCATGTAAATGGTGCCCCAAAGTCCCTATATATCTTTAGATTTGCACGAAATTTGGTACAGCCTAATCATTTAGGTCTAGAATGATGTATGTAAAGTTTCGTGAAAATCGGTCCAGATTTAGATATAGCTCCCATATATAGTTTCGTCCGATTTCATGTAAATGGTACCCCAAAGTCCCTATATATCTTTCGATTTGCACGAAATTTGGCATAACGTACTGAATTGAGCCTAGATTGATGTCTGCGTTGTTTCGTGAAAATCGGTCCACATTTAGGTATAGCTCCCTTTTATTATAGATTGATTTTAAGTACTTGACGCACCAAGGAACCAATAGAAACAAAACGTTCTGAAATTAGTATAACGTATCCTATTTATATTTGTTTGAAGTCGATTTACATACTTTATGGATAGATCTACGTAGATTCACATTTAGATAAATATCACATATTTTATTTCATTCAAGTTCATGCTAATAGTCCTGTTTAATATACCCATAGTGGTGAAGGGTATCATATAGTCGGCCCCGTCCGACTTTACAACTTTCCTTACTGGTTCTGTTTTGTTTTTTGAAACAATTTTAACAAGTCATTGCATTTAATCCTTGGCAAACAAAAACAATCATGAATGAAAGAAATGTTACTAATGTAGTGTCGTTTGAGAAAAAATTTCCATGGAATTTGGAATTTTCATTTGAAGAGAATTCAGTTTTCAGCTTCCAATTCCAATTGAGAGGTAGTTCGATGACTTGCAAGCAGGGTATTAATAACAAATTTGTTTCTTTTGTTTGAACATGTCTTTGGAAAAATATTTAAAGAATACAATATTGAATTCGTGATAAAGATAATAAACAATTATTTTTAAAAATGCCGAAAGTAGCTGGGGAAAATATCTCTTAAAACCTTGAACCCTGCAGCCTCTTAGAAAAATGCTTATTTTAAATCTCCAGACCTATATAGACTCTTGGAGAAATATTTCTTTGAAGTCTTTCGCCCTACAGACATTTGGATAAATATATTGAAAACATTTTCAGACCTATAGAACCTCTGAAACAGAATTCTCAAACAATTCCAGGCATAGAGACACTCATAAAAATTATTTTTGAAAAATATCCAGGTATACAAAGCCGCAGAAAAATAATTCTTAGAATTCGCCAGGTGTATAGATACTCTGCAAAATAATTAGTAACAATCTCATGGCCTATAGACCCATTTAAAAGTAATTTTTTAAAATGTTCAGGCTATAGGCTCTTTGAAAAAAATTTCTATAGTCTCTAAATTTCCAGACCTATTGAGCCTCTGAAAAGAAAATATTTCATAAAAATTCCAATGCCTATAGACCCTCTAAAATATAATTTTAACCAGTAAGGAAAGTAGTAAATTCTGACTGGGCCCACTATATGAAACCCTTCACCACTTTGGGTATGTTGTACATATGTATCCTTACAGTAGCATGTCACTGTTCCCTCGAAGGAACATGCTCATGTCGTTCTGCTACCTATGATAAATTTAATTTCATTCGGGTAGATTTAGAGTCGTCTGCGTACCATGGGACAAATTTATGGAAAACGATTAATAGCAAAATTGATACAAGCTATTCAATACGCCGCACTGTTAAAATTTTAATCAGGCATCCGTTCGAAATACATATGAAAGCTATGGGAGCTCTATCTAAATCTGAACTGATTTTCACGAAATATTAAAAAAAATCGTTCTAGACGTAATTCAGTACGTTATGAAGAAATTCGTGCAAATCGAATGATATATAGGGACTTCGGGGCACTGTTTATCTAAAACTGGGGGGAAATGTATATGGGAGCAATATCTAAATCTGAACCGATTTTCACGAAATTTAACACACATCGTTCTAGGCTAAATTCAAAATGCTATGCCAAATTTCGTGCAACTCGAAGTATATATAGATGCTTTGGTGCACTATTTACCCAAAATCGGACGAAAATATATATGGGAGCTATATATAAATCTGAACCGATTTTCACGAAATTTTACACACATCGTTCTAGACCTAATTCAGTACGTTATGCCTAATTTCGTGAATATCGAAGGATATATAGGGACTTTGGGGCTTTATTTACCTAAAATCGGACGAAAATATATATGGGAGCTATATCTATATCTGAACCGATTTTCACGAAACTTAACACACATCATTCTAGGCGTAATTCAGTACGCTGTGCCAAATTTCGTGCAAATCGAAAGATATTTAGGAACTTTGGTGGACAATATACCTTAAATCGGACGAATATATATATGGGAGCTATATCTAAATCTGAACCGACTTTCAAGAAAATTTACAGACATAATTCTAGACTTAATTCAGTACGTTATGCCGAATTTCGTGCAAATCGAAGGATATATAGGGACTTTGAGGCACCATTTACATTAAATCGGACGAATATATATATATATATATGGGAGCTTTATCTAAATCTGAACCGATTTGCACGAAATTTAACACACAATGTTCAAGACTCAATTTAGTACGCTGTGCCAATTTTCGTCCCAATCGAAGGATATATACAGGGACCTTGGTGCACCATTTACAAAAAATCGGACGCAAATATATATATATATATATATATATTGTAGCTATATCTAAATCTAAACCGATTTTCACGAAATTTAAGACACATCATTCTAGACCTAATTCGTTACGCTGTGCCAAATTTCGTGCAAATCGAAAAATATATATGGACTTTGGTACACCATTTACATTAAATCGGTTAAAATGTATATGGGAGTTATATCTAAATCTGATCCGATTTTCAAGAAATTTTGCACACATCGTGCTTGATCTAATTCAGTACGTTATGCTGAATTTCGTGCAAATCGAATGATATTTACGGACTTTGGGGCACTATTTACCTCAAATCGGACAAAAATATATATGGGAACTTTATCTAAATCTGAACCGATTTTTACCAATTTCAATAGGTTCATCCTTGCACCGAGTCTGGGTAGTATTTCGTGATAGTTGCACCCTCTTGACCTGTGCCAAATTTCATCCAATTCGAAACAAAAATGCGGCCTGTACTGTGTTTACAATTTAACATGGACATACGGACATAAAAGTGATTCTATGCATATTCTCAAAAGGAACCATGTGTCTATCTCGTTTATTTTTGCCTGTTACAAATATAAGCACAAAGACATAATACCCTGTACTACAGTGTGGTGAAGGGGTATAGAAAATCTCCAGTTATATAAACACTATATTAAATAATTCGTAAAATTCTCCAGGCTTATATATCCTTTGAAGAGGAATTATTAAAGATATTCAGACCTTGAGACCATCCGAAAGATAATTTTAACAAGTCGCCATACCTATTGAAGCCGTTAAACTAACTTTAAAACCAGTTAGCGGAGCTGTATATTCGGACGAGGCCGACCTTACCATGCCCTACACAATTACCACAGAACTCTATCTTTTTTGCGGATTTTTATTACGAGTCTGGGTAATATTTCGTTATAGTTGCACCCTCTTGTCCGATTAGAGGTCAACAGCACCTCTTCCTTACAGATGACATATTTTCCGAATATTACCAATATTCAGTACAGCCCTTCTAACTACTTGTCATATTCCATTCAACGTGGGTTAAGTTGTGATGTTCGGCTAATAATTGTAGCCTATAGATCGAATCGAACAAAAACACAAAAATACGTTTTCGGTCCACTTCATCCCAAAATTATTATCTGATCATTATCGAAAATTATAGACGTTGTCCTTGATCATAACTGGAACCTCATGGAACATTTCAAAGCGATCAGCGCTGTATTTACGCCCTCTGTATTTCCGCCCTCTATAATGGTTTATTAAATAATATCTGAATACGTAAGCACCTGTAAATATTTAAGTGTAACTCGTACATCCGAGCCCATACGAAAATATAGGTGAAATCAATTTAAAGGCCAATCTTTTATCTTGGATATACTATCAACTTCTCGGCTCTATGTCCTTCAGGGGTAAATACATACGCTTTCGAATACAAATGTTGTCATTTTTCACACAAAAGTCAGGGTCCATTTGCTAAATATTGACCAATCTTTATAAAATCAGGTATGCATATTTTTTGGCCCAATCCCCTTCTCCATGTAAAAATTTGAGATGTTTGGGCCATAATTGCGCCTCCTGGTGCGAGCAGAAAAACCGACAAAAATGAAGTATTTGGTCTATTTCATCCCCTAAATATTAAACGATCTTTACCAAAAATAAATAGTGGTCCTCATTGGCCCGAACACTTCCAAGATGCAAAATTTCGTGAAGATTGGTCCATAAGTGTGGCCTGTGTGGTGTTTATAAATTATAATGGACAGACGGACATCATGTCTAAATCGACTCAGCTAGTCGAGATATGACGATCGGTATACTTAAAGGTTGGCCTAGGACCAATATTTCGCGGCGTTACAAACTCTTGGGGCTGCACAAAGCTATAATACCCTGACAACATAGTTGTGTAGGGTATAAAAATCCTCTGGAAAAATAATTGGAAAAATTATTTTTTTTAAGTAAATCACGCCTATTATAGTCCAGGAAAAATAATTCTTTTAACTAAACCACTGCCTTTGACACGATTCTCCCACATATTTCAAATCTAGGCAATTTTTCCCCCCAAAACAGTATCTAACTTTCAAATATTTGAAATTGTAACCAAACCAAATTTGATTGATGATTTGTGGGTGTCTCTTCGATTTATCTGCATAAATTACGAGACAATTACAAGTTCGTATTTGATAAAGGCATCAGCATCATCATCAGACACAGAGGGAGACATACAAAACATTAATTACAAACACCCCCCTAACCTGCTTAACATTTAGTACATCCGATTATAAACCATTCAGAATCAATGTACCCCCAGCTAAAAACAAAAAAAAAATTCAATTTCCTTTACAAAAAAAAAAATCAAAAGTATTCAATCATTGTCATGGCAAATGCCAAGAATAATATTCAGAAAAAAATTCCGACTCCCCAATGGCACTAAAATATTGAATGATACGATTCTATCGAAAACAATGACAAAGAAGATGTTTTAATTTAAAAAAAAATAACTTCAATAAAAAACATACAAAAACAACACCAGAACGCCAGCAGGAGAATCATCGGTAGCAGCATTATCACCATCATTCGCTAAATAATAAAAGGAAGGAGATATCATCATCCGCATCAAAGACGCGATCTCTAGAATAACATAAACGACCAAATGAATTGTACGTAAACATTCGGGCACACATACATCCGTACATATTCACAAAACTCAAAATATATATTGTCACCATGGCAAAAGTTCATTTCAATTTGTTGACTTAATAAAATTGCTCTCCACAGAAAAAGGAATACAATAAAAAACCAGTAAGGAAAGTAAAAAAGTCGCACGGGGCCGACTATATGATACCCTTCGCCACTTTGGGTATATTCAACAGATGAATCCTACCAGACGTCCCATTTTTGAAGGACCAGTAAAATGAAATAGGATCCATAAACATGTCATTCTGCAACCTATACTAAATTTTTCATTTGATCAGATAGAGAATTGATTCTTGCAACGGGACAAAATTATGCAAATCAATTTAAAGCAAATATCAAACGGAAACTAGTTGATTATTTGTATAAATATCTTATAAACATGAGGACGAAAATATATATAAAAGCTTATATATAAAAGCTTTTGGGAGAAAATATATATGGCTGCTCTATCAAAATTGGAGCCGATTTCAACAAAACTTTCCACATGCTAGGTTATATTAACTGCAGTACGTTGTGCAAAATGATGTACCAATAGGCCTAACTTTGGGTCTTTGGTGTACCATTTACTTAAAATTTTACGAAACTATAAATGGGAGCTATATCTATATCGGAACCGATTACTACTTGGTAAATGTTAGGCAATACTATCTTCAGTACATTGTGCAAAATTTGGTACCAAACGGAATAACTCTGGGTCTTTTGTCCACCTTTTACTTAAAATAGGACGAAACTGTATATAGAAGCTATATTTAAATTGGAACAGATTTCAACAGAACTTGCCGCACGTTATGTTATAGTATCTTCAGTACATTGTGCAAAATGTTGTCCCAATCGGACCCATCTGGGGAGTTTGGTGTCCATTTTATATCTATCTTCTAGGTCATACTAACTTCAGTACGTTGTGCAAAATTTTGTCTAGACCGATTTTCAGGAAACTTAACACAAAATATTCTAGACCTTATTCATTACGCTGTGCCAAATTTCGTGCAAATCGAAATATAAATAGGGACTTTGTTGCACCATTTACATTAAATCGGACGCAAATATGTATGGGAGCTATATCTAAATCTAAACCGATTTTCAGGAAAGTTAACACACATCCTTCTATACCTAATTCATTACGCTGTGTAAAATTTCGTGCAAATCGAAAGATATATAGGGACTTTGGTGGACCATTTACGGTAAATCGGACGAAGATATATATGGGAGCTATATCTAAATCTGAACCAATTTTCAGGAAAGATAATACACATCCTTCTATACCTAATTCATTACGCTGTGCAAAATTTCATGCAAATCCAAAGATATATAGGGACATTAGTGGACTATTTATCTAAAATCGGGGGAAACTCTATATGGGAGCTAAATCTAAATCTGAGCCGATTTTCACGAAACTTTGCACACATCATTCCAGACTTAATTCAGTACGCTATGCCAAATTTTGCGCATATCGAAAGATAAATAAGGACTATTGTACACCCTTTACCGTAAATCGGACGAAAATATATATGGGAGCTATATCTAAATCTGAACCGATTTTTCCCAATTTTAATGGGGTTCGTCCTTGGGCGAAATAAGTGACCTATGATAAATTTCATCCAAATCGGATAATAAAAGCGTCCTGTACTTCACAAAAATACATGGACGGACTGACAGACGGACGGACATGCATAAATCGACTTAGAAAGTGATTCTATGCATATCCTCAAAAGGAACCATGGGCCTATCTCGATTCCTTTTGCCTGTTACAAACATATGCACAAAGACATAATACCCTGTACCACAGTGTGGTGAAGGGTATAAAATGGGGTAATACGGGGACAACCCCAAAAAGGGGGAACATATTAATAATTTTTGGTAGGGAGATTTGTTACCATATACGACAACAAAATACCAAAATGCAGCAAATTTAGTTTAAAAATGCGCTCAATAACCCCAAAATACCGAAAATTGGGGGTACCCTTATATGAGGGCTACCCGAAAAAATTGCTACCCAATAATAACTAAAATTACTAAATTACAGCCAATTTGGTGGAAAAATCCGGTCAAAACCCCCCAAAAGCTGGAAATTGGGGGTACCTTATATGGGGAGCTATCCGAAAAAATTGACTTATTAATTAATAATTTTTAGTAGGGAGATTTGCTTCCCAATAGGAACTCAAAATAACAAATTTCAGCGAATTCGGTCGAAAAATGCGATCAAACCCGCCAAAATAGCGCAAAATTGGGGGTACCCTTATTATGGGCGCTATCCGAAAATATGGACCCATATTTATAATTTTTGGTGGAGAGATTAGCTACCCAATAAGAACTCAAAGTACCAAATTTCAGCGAATTCAGTTGAAAAAAGCGCTCAAGAACCTCAAAATACCGAAAATTGGGAGGAACACTTATATGGGAACTATGCCTAAACGTGGACCGATCATGCCCATCTTCAAACTATCTCAATTCGTTTAGACGCTAGAGTGATTACAACAGACAGACGGACATGGTTATATCGTCATATAATTTTACGCTGATCAAGAATATATGTACTTTGTAGGCTCGGAAATGATTATTTCGATGCGTTACAAACGGAAAAACAAAACTAATATACCCTCCATACTATGGTGAAGGGTATAAAAACGGTGGATGAATAGGTGCTGGATGCCACCTTATGTACGGAAATATGTGGGATTGGACAGTGGTGTAAGCCTTTAGAAGTACGTAGAAGGTCCTAAAATAGGTGTGTATTTTTTAAAGAATATTTTTTCAAGGCCTATATAAGGTGTGGATTTTTTAAAGAATATTTTTTCCATGGCCTATATAAGGCGTGGATTTTTTAAAGAATATTTTTTCCATGGCCTATATAAGGCGTGGATTTTTTAAAGAATATTTTTTCAAGGCCTATATAAGGCGTGGATTTTTTAAAGAATATTTTTCCATGGCCTATATAAGGCGTGGATTTTTTAAAGAATATTTTTTCTAAGGCCTATATAAGGCATGGATTTTTTAAAGAATATTTTTTCAGGGCCTATATAAGGCATGGATTTTTTAAAGAATATTTTTTCAGGGCCTATATAAGGCGTGGATTTTTTAAAGAATATTTTTTCAGGGCCTATATAAGGCGTGGATTTTTTAAAGAATATTTTTTCAGGGCCTATATAAGGCGTGGATTTTTTAAAGAATATTTTTTCAGGGCCTATATAAGGCGTGGATTTTTTAAAGAATATTTTTTCAGGGCCTATATAAGGCGTGGATTTTTTAAAGAATATTTTTTCAGGGCCTATATAAGGCATGGATTTTTTAAAGAATATTTTTTCAGGGCCTATATAAGGCGTGGATTTTTTAAAGAATATTTTTCCATGGCCTATATAAGGCGTGGATTTTTTAAAGAATATTTTTTCTAAGGCCTATATAAGGCATGGATTTTTTAAAGAATATTTTTTCAGGGCCTATATAAGGCGTGGATTTTTTAAAGAATATTTTTTCAGGGCCTATATAAGGCGTGGATTTTTTAAAGAATATTTTTTCAGGGCCTATATAAGGCGTGGATTTTTTAAAGAATATTTTTTCAGGGCCTATATAAGGCGTGGATTTTTTAAAGAATATTTTTTCAGGGCCTATATAAGGCGTGGATTTTTTAAAGAATATTTTTTCAAGGCCTATATAAGGCGTGGATTTTTTAAAGAATATTTTTCCATGGCCTATATAAGGCGTGGATTTTTTAAAGAATATTTTTTCCGGGGCCTATATAAGGCGTGGATTTTTTAAAGAATATTTTTTCAGGGCCTATATAAGGCGTGGATTTATCAAAGAATAATTTTTCAGGGCCTATATAAGGCGTGGATTTATCAAAGAATAATTTTTCAGGGCCTATATAAGGCGTGGATTTATCAAAGAATAATTTTTCAGGGCCTATATAAGGCGTGGATTTATTAAACAATAATTTTTCAGGGCCTATATAAGGCGTGGATTTATTAAAGAATATTTTTTCATATAAGGCGTGGATTTATTAAATAATATATTTATAAGGCCTATATAAGGCATGTATTTATTAACGAATAATTTTTCAGGGCCTATATAAGACGTGGATTTATTAAAGAATATTTTTTCAGGGCCTATATAAGGCGTGGATTTATTAAAGAATAATTTTTCAGGGCCTATATAAGGCGTGGATTTATTAAAGAATAATTTTTCAGGGCCTATATAAGGCGTGGATTTATTAAAGAATATTTTTTCAGGGCCTATATAAGGCGTGGATTTATTAAAGAATAATTTTTCAGGGCCTATATAAGGCGTGGATTTATTAAAGAATCATTTTTCAGGGCCTATATAAGGCGTGGATTTATTAAAGAATAATTTTTCAGGGCCTATATAAGGCGTGGATTTATTAAAGAATATTTTTTCAGGGCCTATATAAGGCGTGGATTTATTAAAGAATAATTTTTCAGGGCCTATATAAGGCGTGGATTTATTAAACAATAATTTTTCAGGGCCTATATAAGGCGTGGATTTATTAAACAATAATTTTTCAGGGCCTATATAAGGCGTGGATTTATTAAAGAATATTTTTTCAAGGCCTATATAAGGCGTGGATTTATTAAAGAATATTTTTTCAAGGCCTATATAAGGCGTGGATTTATTAAAGAATATTTTTTCAGGGCCTATAAGAGGCGTAGATTTGTAAAAGAATATTTTTTCAGGGTCTATAAAAGGCGTAGATTTGTAAAAGAATATTTTTTCAGGGCCTATATAAGGCGTGGATTTATCAAAGAATAATTTTTCAGGGCCTATATAAGGCGTGGATTTATCAAAGAATAATTTTTCAGGGCCTATATAAGGCGTGGATTTATCAAAGAATAATTTTTCAGGGCCTATATAAGGCGTGGATAAGAATATTTTTTCAGGGCCTATATAAGGCGTGGATTTTTTAAAGAATATTTTTTCAGGGCCTATATAAGGCGTGGATTTTTTAAAGAATATTTTTTCAGGGCCTATATAAGGCGTGGATTTTTTAAAGAATATTTTTTCAGGGCCTATATAAGGCGTGGATTTTTTAAAGAATATTTTTTCAGGGCCTATATAAGGCGTGGATTTTTTAAAGAATATTTTTTCAGGGCCTATATAAGGCGTGGATTTTTTAAAGAATATTTTTTCAAGGCCTATATAAGGCGTGGATTTTTTAAAGAATATTTTTTCAAGGCCTATATAAGGCGTGGATTTTTTAAAGAATATTTTTTCAAGGCCTATATAAGGCGTGGATTTTTTAAAGAATTCTTTATACCACTGTTCACCTGTCACTTTGATTGTAGAACAATCAAAAAAATATTCATATGCCTTTGAGGCATATTACATAACCTGAGCCATCACAACAACACAAAGGGAGAACAATTCCAATTTTTTTCAAATTTTCAAAACAACCTCTGTGAGATTTTGCAAATATTTTTTGTCGCGTCTGTTTCGCTGTATCTCTAAAGGAATCCAATTGTTTTGTATGGGTTGGCATACACACATACATATATGACTCCATTAGATGCTATCCAATATTGACTACTACTGACAACGACGTCAGTTTTTTTTTTGCAGTTGTTGTCGAATTGACAGTTCCATCTGCCAGCCTTGCAACAGTCTTCATGTTGCTGGTAATGTTATCATCGCCGACTCCTGAGGTTAATACATTTATTGCTGGCCTTTTTTAATAAATTTTCATTTTCACTGCGTGAGTGTGTGTGTGTTCATCATAGTATTATCACCTACTCCTGTGTTGCTTTCATTTAGCTTCTGGCACATATCTGTTTGGCCTCAGATCGAGTAGATTCTCAAATGATTTTTATTAAAATTAGTTGCAGCAACATACGGTTCGGGCCGCCAAATGCGTAGTAGTTGGTTTTTTTTTGATACACATACACACACTTACAAAGTGTGCCAGTCGCCAATTATTGCTTTGGTGATGGCGGAATAATGAAGCATATTGAAATCCAAATACACCATTTCCATGATTGAGTATTTTTTTAAGGACCCATACAAGGCATGGATTTTGAAAATCATATTTTTACGAGAATCTATAGAAGGCTTGGATTTTTTTTTAAATAATTTTTTCCAACATCTACACAAGGCGTGGATTTTTTTAAATAATTTTTTTCAACATCTATACAAGGCGGGGATTTTGAAAACATTTTTTTTTTTTATAAAATTCTAATTGGAAATGGTGTTCAAAAAAATTCCCATCCCCACCAACAAAAAAAAAAAAAATCTGAAAACTTCAAATTGATTCAAATCCAAAGTGTCTTTGTCTACTGATGGCGTTAAGTAGTCTGTAAAGTTTCCGAACATGCCGCACATTTGTATTAGAATTTACTTTTGCTGTTGCTTTTTTACGAATCTCGTGTCGATTCTGATCCCCTATGGCATCAGGTTCCCTCTACATTTTTTTGTGTGTCAGAATTGCAATTCTCCTAACGTCTGCTTCACTGCCACCATCATCATCGTTGCGCTGGAATTGATGGTGTGATTTGTATAATTTTGTGTCTAGTTCCTCCAATTGCTGTGGCGGAGTATTTGCGTCTGGCTGAATGGTTGATGTTGTCGTCATCGACATCGTCGTCTCCCAGCTCAATGACAATTTGCCACAAGTGGTGGCTCAGTGGTGCGTTTAGAATATTTAATTAAATTCGTTTGCTTTTGTCACAGCTACGTTCGTTTTTTGTCATTCTTTGCTCATTTTCGAAAATTACAATTTGTGCGTTTGGCTGGCTGGTAAATTGAAATGTCTCGCTTTCGTTTCGGAGGCAAAGCTAATAAAGTCTCAGATCTGTATTTTGTTTTCCGAGAGAGAGAGAGAGCAGATTGATTTAAATCTAGTTGGGGAATTAAGATGGAAACATAAATAAATAAAAATGTTCTAAGAAACTTCAAAACGATTGCAGGTCCTTAGGATAGGAGAAAATATCATCAAAAGCCCGCCATTAGGCGTGGATTTTTATACCCTTCACCACAGGGTATTAGGTCTTTGTGCAAATGTTGTTGAGGCACCAAAGTCCCTATATATATTTCGATTTGCACGAAATTTGGCATACCGTACTGAATTGAGTCTAGAATGATGTGTGCTGAGTTTCGTTAAAATCGGTCAGATCAGATTTAGATATAGCTTCCATACATATTTTCGTCCGATTTAATGTAAATTGTGCAACAAAGTCCCTAAGTAGCTTTCGATTTGCACGAAATTTGGCATAGTGTACTGAATTGGGTCCAGAATGATGTGTGCAAAGTTTCGTGAAAATCGATTAGGATTTAGATATAGCTCCCATATATATTTTCGTCCGATTTAAGGTAAATTGTAAACCAAAGTCCCTATATGTCTTTCGATTTGCATGAAATTTGGCACAGCGTACCGAATTAACCCTAGAATGATGTTTGTCAAGTTTCGTGGAAATCGGTTAAGATTTAGATATAGTTCCCATATATATTTTCGTCCGATTTAAGGTAATTGGGCCACTAAAGTCCCTATATATATTCCGAATTACGTGAAATTTGGCATAGAGTACTGCATTGAGTCTAGGAAGGCGTGTGCCAAGTTTCAAAATAATCGGTTCATATTTAGATATAGCACCCATATATATTTTCGTCCGATTTAAGGTAAATGGTGCACCAAAGTCCCTATATGTCTTTGGATTTGCACGAAATTAGGCATAGGGTACTGAATTAGGCCCAGTATGATGTGTGCTAAGTTTCATGAAAATCGGTTCAGATGTAGATATAGCTCCCATATATATTTTCGTCCGTTTTAAGGTAAATGGGGCACCAAAGTTCCTATATATCTTTTGATTTGCACGAAATTTGTCACAGAGTACTGAATTAGGTCCAGAATGATGTGTGCAAAGTTTCGTGAAAATCGGTTCAGATTTAGATATAGCTCCCATATATATGTTCGTCCGATTTAGGCTAAATGGTGCACCAAAGTCCCTAGATATCTTTCGATTTACACAAAATTTGTCATAGCCTACTGAATTATGTCTAAAATGATGTGTGCTAAGTTTCGTGAAAATCGGTTCAGATTTAGATATAGCTCCTATATATAGTTTCGTCCGATTTAAGGTAAATTTGGCACCAATGTCCTCATATATATTTCGATTTGCACGAAATTTGGCATAGAGTACTCAATAAGATCCAGAATGATGTGTGTCAAGTTTCGAGAAAATCGGTTCAGATTTAGATACAGCTCCCATATATACGTTCGTCCGATTATAGATAAATGGTACACCAAAGTCCCTGAAAATCATTCGATTTGTACGAAATTTAGCATAGCGTACTGAATTAAGTCTAGAATGATGTGTGTTAAGTTTCGTGAAAATCGATTCAGATTTAGATATACCTCCCACATATATATTTTCGTCCGATTTAAGGTAAATGGGGCCCCAAAGTCCCTATATATCTTTCGATTTGCCCGAAATTTGGCATAAAGTACTGAATTAGGACCAGAATGATGTGTGTTAAGTTTCGTGAAAATCGGTTCAGATTTAGATATAGCTCCCACATATATAGTTTCGTCCGATTTAAGGTAAATGGTGAAACAAAGTCCCTGAAAATCATTCGATGTGCACGAAATTTGGCGTAGAGTACTGAATTAGGTCCAGAATGATGTGTGTTAAGTTTCGTGAAAATCGGTTCAGATTTAGATATAGCACCCATATATATTTTCGTCCGATTTAAGGTTAATGGTGCCCTAAAGTCCCTATATGCCTTTCGATTTGCACGAATTTGGGCATAGCCTACTGAATTAAGTCCAGAATGATGTGTGCTAATTTTCAAAGCAGATACAGCCTCATATATATTTCAAACGGGCGTCTGATGGAGATTAAATTTTGAAGAGTGCGCAAACCACTCCAAACTTGCAAGAATGAAAATGAATTTAGCATAGGTTTCAGAAAGGCATACATATCATATATTCAAGTTCGTTCAATTTCATGTTAATGTTCTTTCGAGAAGGAGAGTCTGTTAGGAGACATATGCAGAATCAAAAGTGGCGCGACTTTGCTGATTTCCTTACTGGTTTTAAAATATTCTTCAAGGCTTTTTATAAGACGTGAACATTTCGCAGGGCTCTATATAAGGCGTGTATTTTTATACCCTACATAACTATGTTGTCAGGGTATTATAGCTTTGTGCAGCCCCAAAAGTTTGTAACGCCGCGAAATATTGGTCCTAGACCCACCTTTAAGTATATCGATCATCATATCTCGACTAGCTGAGTCGATCTAGACATGTGTGTCCGTCCGTCTGTCCATTATAATTTGTAAACACGATACAGGCCACAGTTATGAACCAATCTTCACGAAATTTTGCATGTAGGATGGGTTCTGGCCAAAAACTTTATTTTTGTTAAATTTTCTGGTCGCTCCAGAGGCCGTAATTATGGCCCTAACTTCGCGAATTTTCACATTGAGAAGGGGGTCGGGCCAAAGAATAAGCATGCCTGTTTTTATAAGGATTGGTCAATATTTAGCTTGTCAAATGGACCCTGATTTTTGTGTGATATATAGCCTGATCGCTTTGAAATGTTCCATGAGGTTCCAGTTATGGTCAAGCACAACGCCTAAAATGTTAGGTGACGATCAGATAATAATTTTTCGGATGAAGTGAACCGAAAACTTAATTATTTGTACTTTTCGAGTCGAAAGCCGAACATCATAACACAACCTACGGTGAAGGGAATATGGACAAGTAATTAGAGGGGCTGTTCTAATTATTAATAACATTTTATGACCTCTAGCCAGTCAAAAGTGCAAGAGGGTTCAAATATCGCGAAATATTACCCAATCTCAGAATATAGAACCACAGAAAGTTAGATTTTCATGGAAGTTGTGTAGGGTATCATATGGTCGGCCTCGTCCGACTATACTGCTCCGCTCACTGGTTTAATAATATTTTTTGAAGGCTTTATATAAATTTTGTTTTGAATTGTGAATTTTTTAAAAATATTTTTTCAAGCTTCCATAAAAGCGTATTGGGTTCCATTATTCCAATTTTTGTCTATATCCTCTGCCACATACTTTTTGTTAAGGGGCAACTTAAAATGCAACACGTTACCTAGGAGATATTGTTTCACTTCACACGACCACCCAAATACCAACATATCAAAAACTTTAACTATTATTTTACGCCAGCAACAACAACAACAACGCTGGAAGTTTGGTGTGAAAACTAAACGAAAGAACGGCAGGATGTGCGACATTATTTGGATATGTGTATTCCAGACTAACAATGCGCGTGCTGTTCGGTTAGCAACTGGTGGAATGCAGATGCCTGGGTATGGTGAGTATATTCGCAATTGGAATACCCTACAACATATGTTTTAATGTGAGTTGGGAAAGGCGATCTGAAAGGAATTACTACTATATGGGAGCTGAAAAGGGGAGTTCTGTACAATTTCTAGACGATCTGAACGTGGTCCCTTTAGGCCAGCTGTAGTTGGTCTCTATAGACCATCTTTAGATGGTATCCATAGATCATCTTTAGGCAGTCTCTGGAAGTTGTCTATATGTACCTTCTGAAAGTGATTTCTATAGACTATCGGAAGGTGGTCTCTATAGACAGTCTGATGGTGGTCCCTACAGACTAGCAGTTGTGGTTTTGCCTGCCCATCACCTCCTTCTAACATAACATATTAAAACCGATAAACTACTTTCTTTACAGCCTCCACAAGTCTATCCTTAAAATTATAGCATTTTATGTTTCGTATAGAGTTTACCTCATTCGTTTCGGCCTATTAGAATATTCAATAGATATGTCAGTATCCTGCTTGTCGTCTACTAAAAAACAATAACATATTGTTCCCCATAGAGAGTCCCATTAAAGAAAACGTGAAAAAAATAAAAAAAAAACTTTTTCTAAAATGAAATCTAAAATTCATGGCCATGGCCAAGTACACATACAAATACAAGGAAACACACATACACTTACAATAACATCAATATATCTAACACGAAATTTATAAAGCAACCCAATAGGAAATAACACCGAGTTAAGAAAAAAATATTTTTTTTTAAAAAATCCACACCTTGTGTAGAGCATTTAAAAAAATATTTTTAAACCAGTTAGGAAAGTTCAAAAGTCGGACGGATCCAACTATATGATACCCTTCACCACTTTGGATACACATAAGGGATGCTAATATATATAATATCCTGTAGAGAGGACAGAGATATAATCCTTAGGGGACCATTGAAATGGAATGGGGTGAAACACGGATATTTGAACCAATTAAAAACCCATGCACAAACCATTCTGAAATCTATGAAAAATTGTACTTCAATCGAATTCTTTTGTGTACCATTTGTATGAAACAGAGTAAACCATTTACCAAAAAATCGGTAAGGGGCGGCTATATCCAAATCTAAACCGATTTTCACAAAACTTCATAAATATTAAACAGGATTTAATTTAGTAGGCTGTGCAAAATTTTGTCTCAATAGAAATAAATATTGAACGTTTGTTACACAATTTACCTAAAATCGGACGAAACTATATGGTAGCTATATCTAAATCTAAACCGATTGGACGAAACTATATGGTAGCTTTATCTAAATCTAAACCGATTTCAACAAAACTTCATAAATTTCAAACAGGACTTAATTTAGTATGCTGTGCAAAATTTTGTCTCAATCTGAAAAAGTTTGGAAGTTTGGCCCACCATCTACATAAAATCGGACGAAACTATATATAGAAGCTATATCTAAATCTGAACCGATTTCCACGAAACTTAGAACACACCATTCTACACTCAATTCAGTACCCTATGCCAAATTTCGTGCAAATCGAAAGATATAAAGGGACTTTGGTGCACCATTTCTATAAAACCGGACGAAAAAATATATGGGAGCTATAACTAAATATGAACCGATTTTCACAAAACGTGGCAGTCATCACTCTAGAACCACTTCAGTAAGCTATCCCAAATTTCGTTCAAATCGAAAGATATATAGGGATTTTGGTGCCCCATTTACCTTAAAACGGACGAAAATATATATGGGAGCTATATCTAAATCTGAACCGATTTTCACGAAACATAGCACACATCATTTAAGACTTAATTCAGTACGCTATGCCAAATTCCGTGCAAATCGAAAAATGTATAGGGACTTTGGTGGACCATTTACATTAAATCGGACGAAAATATATATGGGAGCTATATCTAAATCTGAACCGATTTTCAGGAAACTTGACACAAATCATTCTAGACCTAATTGATTACGCTGTGCCAAATTTCGTACAAATCGAAAAATATATAGAGACCTTGGGGCACCATTTACATAAAATCGGACGAAACTATATATGGGAGCTATGTCTGAACCTGAACCAATTTTCAAGAAACTTAGCACACATCATTCTAGACCCAATTCAGTACGCCATGCCAAATTTCGTGCAAATCGAAAGATATATAGGGGCTTTGGCGCACCATTTACATTAAATCGGACGAAACTATATATGGGAGCTATCTCTAAATCTGGACAGATTTTCACAAAACTTGGCAGACATCACTCTAGGCTCAATTCAGTACCCTATGCCAAATTTCGTGCAAATCGAAGAATATATAGGGCTTTTGGTGCACCATTTACATAAAATCGGACGAAACTATTTATGGGAGCTATGTCTAAATCTGGACCGAATTTAAGGAAACTTAACACACATAATTCTAGACCTATTTTAGTACGCTATGCCAAATTTCGTGCAAATCGAAAGATATATAAGGACTTTGGTGCACCATTTACATAAAATCTGACGAAACTATATAAGGGAGCTATATTTAAATCTGAACCGATTTTCACAAAACGTGGCAGTCATCACTCTAGGATCAATTCAGTACGCTATGCTAAATTTCGTGCAAATCGAAAGATATATAGGTTTTTGGTGCACCATTTACATTAAATCGGACTAAAATATATATGGGAGCTATATCTAAATCTGAACCGATTTTCAGCAAACTCAACACACATCATTCTAGCCCTAATTCAGTACACTATACCAAATTTCATGCAAATCGAATGATATATACGGACTTCGGTAGACCATTTACTTTAAATCGGACGAAAATATATATGGGAGCTATATCTAAATCTGAACCGATTTTCAGAAAACTTGACACACATCATTCTAGACCTATTTCAGTACGCTGTGCTAAATTTCGTGCAAATCGAAAGATATATGGGGACTTTGGTTCACCATTTCTATAAAATCGGACGGAGATATATATGGGAGCTATATATAAATCTGGATCAATTTTCAGGAAACTTAACACACATCATTCTAGACCTAATTCAGTACGCTGTGCCAATTTTCGAGCAAATCGAAAGATATATAGGTACTTTGGTGCACCATTTACCTTAAATCGGACGAAAATATATATGGGAGCTATATCTGAAATCTGAACCGATTTTTCTCAATTTCAATAGGGTTCGTCCTTGGGCCAAACAAATGAGCTGTACGAAATTTCATCCAAATCGGATTATAAATGCGAACTGTACTTTGTTTACAATTTAACACCAACAGGCGGACAGACGGACAGACATGCATGGTGATGGGTATAAAAATCCACGACTTATATAGAGAATTGAAATAAATATTTAAAAAAAATATTATTTTTTTTTGAGGTCCACGTCTCTTATAGAGCTTTGAAAAAATATTCTTAAAGAATTCACGCGTTATATAGGGCCTTAAAAAACTATTTTTAAACCAGTGAGCGGAGCAGCGGGCCGACCATATGATACCCTACACAACTTCCACCGAGCTCTATATTTCTGCGGAGCCATATTCCGAGTCTGGGTAATATTTCACAATATTTGCACCCTCTTGACTGATTATAAGTCAACAGCTCCACTTTCTAACCCTGTCATACTTTCAAATTCTCGTTTAGCAGAGGTGAATATTTACACCACTTTAGTTATTGGTTGATTTGACCATCGGAATATTGACCGATATTTATATAAAAAGCCGTTCTAAGTATATTGACAAATCGCCTTCACCGATTAAAATATGCGATCTTCTGCATATAATAATGGCCTCTTGAGCGACTAGAAAAATTGACAAAAATATCATCCCAACAGCATCGAAAACTGTAGGCGTTGTCCTTGACCATAACCGAAACTTCATGCAAAATTTCAACCCGATCAGCGCGAAATTTCCGCCCTCTAAAGGGTAATTGTAATACTAAGCAATGTTATAGCACATAGACACTTTTAAATATTTACGTATAACTCCCACATACACCGATTTAATTGGTACGAATTTAAAGACCAACCACTCCTCTTTGATAGTATATATAGTATATTCGATATAGTATATTCGTGAAGATAGGTCCATAACTGTGATCTGTATCGTGTTTACAAATTATAATGGACAGACGGATGGACGGACACACATGTCTATATCGACTCAGCTAGTCAAGATATGACGATCGGTATACATGAAGGTGGGTCTAGGACCAATATTTCTCGGCGTTACAAACTCTTGGGGCAGCACAAAGCTATAATACCCTGACAACATAATTGTGTAAGGTATAAACATTTTTAAAAAGTCCACGTCTCTTATAGAGCGTTGAAAAAATATTTCTAAAGAATTCGAGCCGTATGTAGGCCCTTAAAAAATATTTAAAAAAAAATCCACACCTATTTTTCAGGTCTATTTCCAACTGACATTTTTCCCCTTAAAAAAATCCTCATATTCCGGCAAACACATCCCAAACTCCAACCGTTTGCTTTTGTTGTTTTCTGAATGAAGAAATTTAAAGTTTTGTTTCGAGTCAATGCCATAGCCGTTTTTCTTCATTTGGTTTTTGGACCCGCCACCATAAATATGGCGCGAATTTCCGTTTCCCACTGCTTGCCACAAAAACCCCTTCCGTTGGTGTTGTAGTCTTGTCATTCCTGTTGTTTTTCATGTTCCCCTATGGAAAGTTAATCGATTGCTTTTTGTGTTGCCACTGATGTTGTTGTCGTTGTTGTTGGTGGTGGTTAAAAAGTTATGTGTGTCTAGGTTTTTATAAAAGATTTTCCTTTGTTTTTGTTTTTCCTGATACTCCACCATGACAACACCATTTGCCATTGTTTATGTGGGGAGTTGGATTACGGGAGTATTGAGTACTTCTCCTCTTCCGTCTTCGTTCAATATTCTCCTCCATGGTTTCTCTCACGGAGCGGCAATACTTTCCGTGGTAGGAACTTTTTTTGTATTTGTTGTACTAACACTTTGACAAAATGATAGCTGCTTGCAACAAAAAGTCAACAAAATGCTATATGACGCCATGTCAGTTTGTCTGTCTGTATGTATATTTTGGCTTTTTGGTATAGAGGTTTGTGGCCAAAATGCAGAATCATGAAATGTTAATATATTTCGGTAGAATATTACCAAACATATGGAAGGTAAAATGCGACTGACAGTTGGTGTGGATGATAAGGAAAAAAAGAAAAAATATAAGGATTCTCTCAATTTTCGACCCATCATGTCGATGTCATCGGCATAGGCGAGTAACTGGTGTTGTTTTGTGTACAGAGTGCCATTTCTGTTCACTCATCATCCATCATCATCTCATCCAGCAGGATGTTAAAAAGATCACACGACAAACCTTGTAATCCTGTCTGAATCCTCGTTCGGTATTAAAGGGCTCCTAGTGGTCCTTTCCGACTTTAACTGCTGATCTTTTGCCTGTTAAAGTTATTCTGCATAGCCGAAATAATTTTGCAAGAATGTGGCTTCAGACCTGGCAAATCCACCATTGACCAGATTTTCACTCTGCGCCAAATCCTGGAAAAACCCCACGACTATAAAGCCGCATTTGACAGCCCTATCCATTCAGAGGTGTTCAAAGCCATGTCTGCGTTTGGCAGACATGGTCGTGAGGTTTTTCCAGGATTTGGCGCAGAGTGAAAATCTGGTCAATGGTGGATTTGCCAGGTCTGAAGCCACATTGGTATGGTCCAATAATGTCATTGACCATTGGTTTCAGTCGTTCAAACAGTGCGCTGGATAGCACTGTGGGAAGAAGACTTATTCCTCTATAGTTGGCACATATCGTCTTGTCTCCTTTTTTGTGAACGGGACACAGCATGCTGAGGTTCCAAACGTTGGGCATGCATTCTTCTAGCCAAATTATACTAATCAGCTGCTGCATGCTTCTTATCAGCATCTGACCACCATTCCTGGCTTTATACACCTCTGAACGGATAGGGCTTTCGAATACGAATACGCCTATGCCGTTTTTAGGCGCTCGTAAAATATATCTTTGTTCTTCTCATCATATAAGACTGATGTAGAAGAACTTCGCACTTATATGGATAATAGCAATTCGTTCATCGATTGGAGTAAATTTGGAGACGAGGTTTTTATTCTCCTGTTGACCATAAATCCGCAGCCATATTCACGTCTCGTTTCATGGCAGCTATAATACAGGGCGTATTCGTCTGATTTACTTACGCCAGTCCCTTTCCATCGCATTTCCGGTAAGGCAATAATATCGGCTTTGTATTTCTTGAGTACATCCGCTAAAGCGAACACTGCGCCTGTTCTGTACAACGTGCGCACATTCCAAGTGCAGATTCGCATATTGTGGTCCTTTATACGTTTGCAGGGGTCGTCAACATTCGGGGGTTTTGGTTTTCTTTTTCTTTGCTTTTTCATAATAGGTTGGGTTTTCCGAGTGTGGGCAACTAACCCGAGGTTCCAATCATTGGGCATGCATTCTCTAGCCAAATTATACTTATCAGCTGCTGCATGCTTCTTACCAGCATCTGACCACCAGTCCTGGCTTTTTACACCTCCGAACGGATAGGGCTTTCGAATGCGGCTTTATAGTCGACGAATAGGAGGAATGTGTAGATGTGTTTTTCGTAGTTTTTTTTCAGGATATGGCGCAGAGTGAAAATCTGGTCAATAGTGGATTTGCCAGGTCTGAAGCCACATTGGTATGGTCCAATAATGTCATTGACCATTGGCTTCAATCGTTCACACAGTACGCTGGATAGCACTTTATATGCGGTGGGAAGGAGATTTATTCCTCTATAGTTGGCACATATCGTCTTGTCTCCTTTTTGTGCACGGGACACAGGATGCTGAGGTTCCAATCATTGGGCATGTATTCTTCTAGCCAAATTATACTAATCAGCTGCTGCATGCTTCTTACCAGCATCTGACCACCAGTCTTGTATAGTTCGGCTTGTAAACCATCGGCACCTGCTGCTTTATTATTCTTCAGCCGATTGATTGCTATTCTGACTTCATCATGGCTAGGTGGTATACATTCTATACCGTCATCTATTATTGGTTCTGGGGTATCCACTTCTCTGTTACTATTTGATACCAGAAGTTTTTCAAAATGTTCCTTCCAGATCCTCAACACGCTGTCTGTATCTGTCATCAGGTTTCCTTCTTCTTGTCTACAGGAGGATGGGCCTGCACCAAAGCCTTCGGTTTGGTGTTTTACCCGTTGGTAGACTTTTCGGACTTCATTCTGACTCCTGTACATCTCTATTTGCTCACGTTCACGTGTTTCTTGTTCTTTCTTCTTTTTTCTGAAAATACGTTTCTCATCTCTCCTTTTCTCCCGATAGTTCTCCATCACATTACGTGTTGCTACTGTTCGCAGGGTTGCCTTATACGCTGCGTTTTTCATATCAGTAGCATTACGACACTCCTGATCGTACCATGGATTTCTTGATGGTGGTCTTTGGTACCCAAGTGTTGCTTTTGCTGCAGTTTGTAGGCAGTAGAAAATTCTTTGCCATTGTGCTTCTACAATATTATTGGGACAAGAGGTGCTTTCGTCAAGCAGTTGGGTAAGTTGAGCGGAGTAGGCCTCGGCTACCTGTTGTGTTTGCAGCTTTTCGACGTCAAATTTCCGTGTTACATTAGATCGCACCTTTGCTGCTACATTAAGACGGGTGCGTATCTTGGCTGCCATAAGGTAATGGTCCGAATCGAAATTCGCTCCCCGGATCGATCGGATGTCTAAAACACTGGAAGAATGCCGTCCGCTTATCACAACATGATAAATTTGATTTCTCGTTGCTTCATCAGGAGAAATCCAGGTGGCCTTGTGTATAACGAAATGCTTGAATCTGGTGCTGCTAACTTCCATGTTTTTTGCTGCCGCGAAGTCAACCAACCTCATGCCGTTGTCTGATGTTTCGTCATGTAGGCTGAATTTTCCGACGGTGGGGCCAAAGATATTTTCCCTTCCGATTTTGGTATTAAAATCTCCTAGCAGAATGTTAATGTCATGGCCAGGACAGCGATCATATGCAGTTTCCAGGCGCTCATAAATTATGTCTTTGGTCTGCTCATCTTTGTCTGATGTCTCTTCATGAAGGCTGAATTTTTCGACGGTGGGGCCAAAGGTATCTCTCTTCCGATTTTTGCATTAAAATATCCTAGCAGAATTTTAATGTCATGGCCAGGACAGTGATCATATGCTGTTTCTAGGCGCAAGTAAAATACGTCTTTGGTCTGCTCATCTTTGTCTGATGTTTCTTCCTGAAGGCTGAATTTTCCGACGGTGGGGCCAAAGATATGTTTCCTTCCGATTTTTGCATTAAAATCTCCTAGCAGTATTTTAATTTCATGGCCAGGGCAGCGATCGTATGCTGTTGCCAGGCGCTCATAAAATATGTCATTGGTCTGCTCATCCTTGTCTTCGGTCGGATCATGGGCGCAAAAAAGACTGATGAAGAAGAACTTCGCATTTACGCGGATTATAGCAATTCGCATCTACTGGAGTCAATCTGGAGACGAGGTCTTTTATTCTCCTGTTAACCATAAATTCGCTGCCAAATTTATGCCTCGTTTCATGGCAGCTATATTACAGGGCGTAATCGTCGGATTTACTTACCCCAGTTCCTTTCCATCGCTTTTCCTGTAAGACAATAATATCGGCTTTGTACTTCTTGAGTACATCCGCCAAAGCGAAAACTGTACCTGTTCTGTACAACGTGCGCACATTCCAAGTGCAGATTCGCAGATCCTGGTCCTTTATATGTTTGCTGGGGTCGTCAACATTAGGGGGGTTTTTTGTTTTCTTTTTCTTTGCTTTTTCATAGTAGGTTGGGTTTTCCGAGTGTGGGCAACTAAGCCGACACCTCAACCCATTTTTTATACCCTCCACCATAGTATGGAGGGCATATTAATTTTGTTTTATCGTTTGTAACTCATAGAAATAATAATTTCCGACCCTATAAAGTATATAGATTCTTTATCAGGGTAAAATTCTATGACGATATAGCCATGTCCGTATGTTCGTCTGTTGTGATCACATCTTTTGGCCCGGCCGAAATTAATGCTTTTTTACTTGTTATAGTTCTTATGGGTGAACTCGCGGCACATATTAGCTCACTATTTCATCGGGTGATGAAAATAGCTACCCCAGGTGGCACCACGCTGAGGTCGGTGTCCACAATTGAGACCAAAATATGCCTGGGCTTCGCCATGTTAAAACCAATCAGAGCCGTTGCATGGTATCTATCATCCCCTCCGCCATTGTATAAATGCTTGACATAATATTTAAAAAAATCCCCACTCTTAAAAAATAAAAAAAAATCCACACTTCTTGTTAGTCGTTTATATTTTAATCCCTCCGATTATACGGAGTATCGTTGTATCATTAATCACCACCTTTCCCCACTTCTATCTATATATTAACATCTATTCCTCGAAATTGTAGACCATTACAACAAATCTCCTCTATCTTCATATATTCGAAGACATCTCAACCTTTACCAAATATACTCCACTCAGACATTGCGAAACGAAACGAATACCCCGAAAAAATCAATGAACATTTTGAGTAACTTCCCCCCAGCCCCCTCTAACCAAACTTTTTTGCCATTTCGCTTAATACGCGCCAAACCACATAAAAGCACTTTATTTTAATATTTAGAAGAGCTGACAAAGAGCTTAACAACAAGCCATCAATGTCGCAGGACAGAACGGGACGACAATGGGAAAACTCCAATTCACTTTTCACTTGTGATCGGCAAAGGAAATACAATAGCAGACTTTACCAGGAGTAGTGGTGGGGATAATGGTAGTGGTGGTTACAAACAGGGAAACCAAATACGCCACCTACACATCAGCTACAAACAAAACGACAATGAGTCCCTATGGATTATTTTTCAATGTCGGATATGAGACAAAAAAGTAACAAAAACAAAAGAATACATTGTAACATTATGAATGCATCATTGTTTCCGTTTTAGGATTTAATGTTATACTACAAAAAAAATTAATTTAAAAGTATTGAAAAATGTTCTACATATTCTCAAAATAGAACAAAAAATTTCACACTATATGGTTCTTTAAGGATGAATAAAAAAATTAAAGGAAAACCTACACCGGGCCCCGACCCGAATTATATACCCTACACAACTATGTTATCATGGTATTATAGCTTTGTGCAGCCCCAAAAGTTTGTAACGCCGCGAAATATTGGTCCTAGGTCCACCTTTAAGTATACCGATCGTCATATCTCGACTAGCTGAGTCGATCTAGACATGTGTGTCCGCCCGTCAGTCTGTCCATTATAATTTGTAAACACGAAAAAGGCCATCGTTAAGGACCAATCTTCACGAAACTTTTGCATGTTGGATGGGTTCTGGCCAAGAAGACCCCTGTTGTTTTTGGTAAAGATCGGTTAATAATTAGAGGATGAAATGGAACAAATACTTTATTTTTATCGGTTTTCTGGTCGCTCCAGAGTCCGTAATTATGGCCCAAACATTGCGAATTTTTGCATGAAGAATGGGATCGGGCCAAACAATAAGCATGCGTGTTTTGATAAAGATTGGTAAATATTTAGCGGGTCAAATGGATCCTGACATTTGTGTGAAAAATGACTAAATGTGTATTCTATGGCAGATATATATATATTTACCCCTGAAGAACATAGATGCGGAAGGAACAGATACCAATTATATGGTTGTATGTACTCGGATGTGGGAGTTATACGTTAACATTGAAGGTGTCTATGTGTTATGATATTGTTAGGTACTACTATTACTCAACTGGAGGGCGGAAATTATCGCTTTGAAATTTTACATAAAGTTCCGGTTATGGCCAATGACAATGCCTACATTTTTCGGTGATGTTGGGATGGTGCTTTGGGTGCAATAAACCGAAATCTTTATTTTTGTCAGATTTTCTAGTCGCTTTAGAGGTCATTATTTTATGCAGAATATCACATATTTAACACAATGAAGGGGATCTGGGCAATTACTTAGAACGGCTGTCAATATTCCAAGGGTTAAATATTCACCTCGGGAAAACAAGATTTGGAAAATATTTCAGGGTTAGAACGTGGAGCTGTTGACCTATAATCAGTCAAGAGAGTGCAAATATCTCGAAATTTTGCCCAGGCTCAGAGTATAGAACGAAAAAATTAGAGGTTGGTAGAAGTTGTGTAGGGTTTCATATGGTCGGCACCGTCCGACTATACTGCTCCGCTCACTGTTTTTTTTTTAGTCGATCTATGATGGGAATCTGGACAAGTAACTAGGAGGACGGTACTGAATAATAGTAATAATTGTTGACCTCAAGTCGGTCAAGAGGGTGCAAATATCGCGAAATATTGCCCAAGCTATAAATATAAAACCGCATGGTATGGATCAGCTCCGCTCACTCGTTTTAAAAATTTAGATGACAGATTATAGAAATAGATGACATATAGAGGACACAAATCGTATAGATGATAACCAGTTAAAATAGATGATTGTCCTCTAAAAAATAGGACGTATGATCACCTTAGGAAAGGGTAACCATCAAGTCCCAACATTTATAGCTCTTACTAATTGGAAAGATGTTCTTGAATGCTTCTTCGACCACGAAAAAATAGGAATGCCTCAAAGATGTGGTGATGAGGACTCAGGACTTTATATCGAGAATGAAAGATGTTTGAGAACGCACTGAACATGTAACGGACAAACAAGCTTCAAATATATTGAAAGAACAAAAATGGTAAGATTTAATTTAGATTTATTTCTAAGAAGTAGAAGTTCCAGTGTCAAGAAGGATTGCTACGCAAAAGTACAGGTCAAATGTATGAGGTCGAACTCCGAGTATTTTTATATAACTGCATTATTTGTTCCATGTTTGGATGGATTATTGTAAATATGCAAATCAGATTTCTGGAAAGTTTAACAAGTGAAAAAAGCGTTAAGTTCGGCCGGGCCGAAATTTGGATACCCTCCACCATAGGAATACTGATAATTAGGTGAAATGAAAATATGGGAAATATACCAATAAGTTGACCTATAACGACAATTCTACCAATCGATTGTTGCTAGCCATAACACAGTGGTACAGGGTATTATGTCTTTTTTACAGGCAAAATGAAACGAGATAGACACATGTTTCCTTTTGAGAATAAGCAAAATCGGTTCAGATATAGATATAGCTCCCATATATAATTTCGTCCGATTTTAGGTAAATTTAAGCCGATTGGGACAACATTTTGCACAAGTTACTGTAACGTAACGTTGCGTAAAGTTTATTTTTGGAAATCCGTTCAGATGTGGATATAGCTCCCATATATATTATCATCCAATTTTATGCAAATGATGCACCAAGGACCCAAAATATGACCGATAAGGACCAAAAATACTGAAATTAGTATAAACTATCCAGTGACAAGTTTCGTTGAAATCGATTCATATTTGGATATAGCTTGCATATATTTTAAGCAAATGTTTGTCAGATTGATATGCAATTTTGCTCAACGTACAAAGTTGAGCATAGAATGACGTAGTTGCGTTTTGTAGAAGAACATATATAGCAATGGATGTCCGATTGATTTTTGGTTGAAATGTATTGATCTAAGTCGGTTCACATTTAGATAAATATAACATATTTTAGTTCATCCAATATAGTGGGAATGGAGGGAACATGCTCATGTCTTTCTGCAAATCAGACAAATATATATGTATATGTAGGAACTACATCGAAATCTTAACATACCCTATGCTAAATGTCGTGCAAATCGAAGGATATAAAGGGGCCTTTGTGCGTTATTTACCCAAAATCGGACGAACCGATTTTCACGAAATTTAAAACACATCGTTCTATGCTTAATTCAGTACGCTATGCCAAATTTCGTGCAAATCGAAACATATACAGGGACTTTTGTGCGCTATTTACCCAAAATCGGACGAAGATATATATAGGAGCTATATCTAAACTTGAACCGATTTCTACAAAATTTAGCATACATCGTTTTAGACTCAATTTAGTACGCTATGCCAAATTTCATGCAAAATCGAAAGATATATAGGAACTTTGGTGCCCCATTTACCCTAAATCGGATGAAACTATATGCGGGAGCTATATTTAAAACTGAACCGATTTTCACGAAACTTAACACATATCATTCTAGACTTAATTCAGTACCCTATGCCAAATGTCGTGCAAATCGAAAGATATAAAGGGACTTTTGTGCGCTATTTACCCAAAATCGGACGAAAATATATATGGGAGCTATATCTAAATCTGAACCGATTTTCACGAAATTTAACATACATCGTTCTAGGCTTAATTTAGTACGCTATGCCAAATTTCGTACACATCGAAGGATATAAAGGGACTTTGGTGCACTATTTACATAAAATTGGACGAAAATATATGGGAGCTATATCTAAATTTGAACTGATTTTCACGAATCTTAGCACACATCATTCCAGACTTAATTCAGTACCCTATGCCAAATTTGGTGCAAATCGAAGGATATAAAGTTACTTTGGTTTACTATTTACCTTAAATCGGACGAAGATATATATGGAAGCTATATCTAAATCTGAACCGATTTTCGCGAAATTTAACACACATCGTTATAGGCTTAATTTAGTACGCTATGCCAAATTTCGTGCAAATCAAAGGATATAAAGGGACTTTGGCGCCCAATTTACCTTAAATCGGACAAAACTATATATGGGAGCTATATCTAAATCTGAACCGATTTTCACGAAACTTAGCACATATCAGTCTGGACCTATTTCAGAACTCTATGCCAAATGCAAATCGAAAGACATATAGGGACTTTGGTGCCCATTTACCATAAATCGGATGAAACTATATGCGGGCGCTATATCTAAAACTGAACCGATTTTCTTCAATTTCTTCAATTTTCTTCAATAGGGTTCGTCCTTAGGCCGAATAAGTGAGATGTGCCAAATTTCATCCAAATCGGATCATAAATACGACCAGTACTTTGTTTACAATTTAAGATCTACAGACGGATGGACATGTATAAATCGACTCAGAAAGTGATATATACAGTGGCTCCATCGAATAATCGGACAAGTGGTTGTCAGATATAATAAGGCTATACATTTCACAAAAATTGTCTAAATGTGTAGTTTTTTTTCGCTTTTATTTACACATTACCTACTTATATTTCTGAACAATACAAAAACAACAACTTTCCTAGTGATAACAGGAAATTTCGTCAGAAAAACAAAATTAACTCAATTTATTGTGTTCAACGCAAAATCGGACAAAACAAAGTATCAATGTTAAAAGTCCCGTTATTATGCAAATATGAACTTCAAATCTGTATTTTATTTGTCGTATTCATTTGTAAATTGCATTTAGATCAAGAAAGTGGTAAAACTAAATAAAAATAAATTTAAATGGCTCCAAAAGGGAAAAAATTCAGTGTGGAAATCAGACAATTAATAGATAAATTGAATTATGAAGGTAAAACAGTAAGAGAAATTGCCGTATTGGTTGGAATGAATAAATCTACTGTCCACGACATTATAAAGAGGTTCCGTGATGAGTTCAGATTGACCAATAAAAGCAGAGCAGGTCAATGGAAGATATTGAATGAGCGAGAAGAGCGTTCGATATTAAAAGAAATAAAACAATATCCATTTAAAAGCGCAAAAGAACTTAAAATAAATTTAAAAACTCGCACTTGAAAAGATGTGTGCCTAAATACTATTCGCAATACATTACATAAATATGATTATTATGGAAGAGTTGCAAGAAAAAAAGCATTTATAAGCCTTAAAAATAAAAACAGTAGAATAAAATATGCCAAGGAGTATTTACTAAAATTAGAAGATTTTTGGAAGCAGGTAATTTGATGATAGATCATCTTAAAATACATTTCTATTGATAGTTTTCATTATATTACGGTTCTGTTTACTGACGAAAGCAAATTTAGTTTGCACGGATCAGATGGAAAGATGTATGTGTGGCGTAAGCCAAATGCTGAATTTAATCATAAGAATACAAAAGCCACTGTTAAGCACGGATGAGGTTCTGTTATGTTTTGGGTCTGCATGTCGAGTGCGGGAATATACAATTTGCATTTTAAACGTAATTGAGCATATTTGGGAAGAATTAACTAGG
>NW_026882589.1:0-42222 GCF_032173495.1 Musca vetustissima
GGCCCAATTCAGTACGTTATACCAAATTTCGTGCAAATCGAAAGATATATAGGGACTTTGGTACACCATTTACATTAAATCGGACATCACTCTAGGCCCAATTCAGTACGTTACACCAAATTTCGTGCAAATCGAAAGATATATAGGGACTTTGGTACACTATTTACATTAAATCTGACGAAAATATATATGGGAGCTATATCTAAATCTGATCCGATTTTTCTCAATTTTAATAGGGTTCGTCCTTGGGCCAAACAAATGAGCTGTGCCAAATTTCATCCAATTCGGATCATAAATGCGACCTGTACTTTGCTCACAAAAATACATGGACAGACAGACAGACGGACGGACATGCTGAAATCGACTTAAAAAGTGATTCTATGCATATTCTCAAAAGGAACCATGTGTCTATCTCGTTTCCTTTTGCCTTTTCCCTGTACCACAGTGTGGCGAAGGGTACAAAAAGATCAATGAAAAAATGGTCCCAAAACGGTCAACTAATTTTTTTTCTATGGAACAAAATGGTCTCAAAAGGTTTGAGTTAATTTATTCGATGGAGTAAAATTTTCACAAGGGTCCAATAATTTTTTCCCTATAATTGTACCAAATGGGTCAATTAATTTTTTCTGTAGGAAAAAATTGTCGCAATGTGTCCAATGATTTTTCCTATAGACAAAATTCTCCTAAAGGGTCCAATCAATTTTTTGCTGTAGAAAAAATTGTCCACATTTTTTCTATTGTCCCATTGTTTTTTTTTTTTGCCTCTAAGCAATTAAAGGGTCCAATGATTTTTTTCTATAGAAAATATTATCCATGGTATACCAAAAATTATAATGATTTTTTTTAACAGAAAAAAATTGTCAAGGTCCAATTAATTTTTTTTCTATAGGAAAAAATTGACCAATATTTTTTCTTTTAAAAGAATTGTGCCATAGGATCCAATGATTTTTTTTATAGAAAAAATGTCATAAATTTCTAATGAATATTTTTCAATAGAAATAAATTATCCAAAAGGGTCTAATGAATTTGTTTCAGTAGAAAAAAATTTATAAAAATTTTTTCTCTATGGAAAAAAATTTTCTTTTATGGACCAATGCACCTACTACCTTAAAAGCTACTCCCCAAAAATGTAGGCTACACAATAATCGTATCTATCAGCATTTAACCCTGCCTACATGGTTTATTTTTGTGTTCCTTTCCATGTCCCGTGTGATGTACATGTACTCATACATACTTAAAAGTTGTAATCCCAATGAAAGAAAAAAGTTCTGTCTTTCTCTCTTTCTGAGTTTTTGATGGATTTTTATTGTTTTGCACATGAGGATGCGTGTCATAGAAACATTGTCAGAATATCACTCGACACATCACATCACACAACAGAACACATTCGCATTTTGTTGCTCTGTAAGGATATACATATGTATGTTTGTAAGTGGTCGTTCTTTTTTTCTTCCCATTTAACCATTCTGCAGAATATCTTTTGTTGTTGCTGCTGTTGTTGTTGTTTTTTGGAATATGTAATGAAATGAGGAGTTTCGTCTTTTGCATTCACATTTATTGTCATAAATTGTTGTTGTTGTTCTTGTTGATGTCCGGAAGTGTTGTGGCAAAATAAAACGATGTGACAAATATGCCTGGTGTTTTTGACATGCGGAGAAAATTTAGTTTTGAATTTAAATTGTTTTTTATTTTTGAGAAGATCTAAAGTGTTTTGGTGTTTTTTTTTTATGGGTTTGGACAGGTTTAAGCAATGCTGTTGAGTGTCATTCAATTTACATTTTTAATGAGAAAATTGTCTTGGTACAAAAAAGTCGTTCTTGAAAAGATTGGGATTCAGTAGAAAAATATTGTTCCATGAGATTTTTTTCTGTAGCTGAACATTGTCGCAAGGGAATAATGATTTTTTATGGAAAATATTGTTCTAATTTCTTTTCAAGAAACCAACAATGGCCAATCATATGAATATTTAAAGGTCAATTGGAGTCGTGGATTTCCTAACAATATTTTCTAAAGCCTTTCAATTGGTGTGGATTTTTTAATGATACATGTTCAACGCTTATCAGTGACCTTGATTTTTAATAATAGATTTTTATACCCTTCACCACACTGTGGTACAGGGTATTATGTCTTTGTGCATATGTTTGTAACAGGCAAAAGGAAACGAGATAGACACATGGTTCCTTTTGAGAATATGCATAGAATCACTTTCTAAGTCGATTTATGCATGTCCGTCCGTCCGTCCGTCTGTCCGTCTGTCTGTCTGTCTGTCTGTCCATGTTAAATTGTAAACAAAGTACAGGTCGCATTTATGATCCGAATTGAATGAAATTTGGCATAGGTCACTTATTCGGCCCAAGGACGAACCCTATTGAAATTGGGAAAAATCGGTTCAGATTTAGATATAGCTCCCATATATATATTTAACCGATTTAATGTAAACGGCCCCTATATATCTTTCGATTTGCACGAAATTTGGTACAGCTTAATCATTTAGGTCTAGAATGATGTCTGCCAAGTTTCGTGAAAATCGGTCCAGATTTAGATATAGCTCCCATATATAGTTTCGTCCGATTTCATGTATATGGTGCCCCAAAGTTCCTATATATCTTTTGATTTGCACGAAATTTGGTATAACGTACTGAATTAAGCCTAGAGTGATGTCTGCCAAGTTTGGAGAAAATCGGTCCAGATTTAGATATAGCTCCCATATATAGTTTCGTCCGATTTCATGTAAAAGGTGCCCCAAAGTCCCTATATATCTTTCGATTTGCGCGAAATTTGGCATAACGTACTGAATTGAGCTTAGAATGATGTCTAACAAGTTTGGAGAAAATCGGTCCAGATTTAGATTTAGCTCCCATATATAGTTTCGTACGATTTCATGTAAATGGTGCCCCAAAGTCCGTATATATCTTTTGATTTGCACGAAATTTGGCATAACGTACTGAATCAAGCCTAGAGTGATGTCTGCCAAGTTTGGAGAAAATCGGTCCAGATTTAGATATAGCTCCCATATATAGTTTCGTCCAATTTCATGTAAATGGTGCCTCAAAGTCCCTATATAACTTTCGATTTGCACGAAATTTGGCATAACGTACTGAATTAAGCCTAGAGTGATGTCTGCCAAGTTTGGAGAAAATCGGTCCAAATTTAGATATAGCTCCCATATATAGTTTCGTCCGATTTCATGTAAATGGTGCCTCAAAGTCCCTATATAACTTTCGATTTGCACGAAATTTGGCATAACGTACTGAATTGAGCCTGGAATGATGTCTACCAAGTTTCGAGAAAATCGGTCCAGA
Source organism: Musca vetustissima (assembly GCF_032173495.1). Taxonomy (NCBI): domain Eukaryota; kingdom Metazoa; phylum Arthropoda; class Insecta; order Diptera; family Muscidae; genus Musca; species Musca vetustissima. The sequence goes on from NW_026882589.1 coordinate 3,303, forward strand.
TTTAGATATAGCTCCCATATATAGTTTCGTACGATTTCATGTAAATGGTGCCCCAAAGTCCCTATATATCTTTTGATTTGCACGAAATTTGGCATAACGTACTGAATTAAGCCTAGAGTGATGTCTGCCAAGTTTGGAGAAAATCGGTCCAGATTTAGATATAGCTCCCATATATAGTTTCGTCCGATTTCATGTAAATGGTGCCTCAAAGTCCCTATATAACTTTCGATTTGCACGAAATTTGGCATAACGCACTGAATTGAGCCTAGAATGATGTCTACCAAGTTTCGAGAAAATCGGCCCAGATTTAGATATAGCTCCCACATATAGTTTCGTACGATTTCATGTAAATGGTGCCCCAAAGTCCCTATATAACTTTCGATTTGCACGAAATTTGTCATAACGTACTGAATTGAGCCTAAAATGATGCTAAGTTTCGTGAAAATCGGTCCAGATTTAGATATAGCTCCCTTTTATTATAGATTGATTTTAAGTAATTGACGTACTAAGGAACCAATAGAAACAAAACGTTCTGAAATTAGTATAACCTAACCTGTGACAAGTTTGTTTGAAATCGCTTAATATTTGGATAGAGCTTCCACATATATTTTCGACCGATTTCAAGTAAATTGGGCATCAGACTCCTCATGTTAGTCAGATTGACATCAAATTGTGCACAACGCACAAAATTGAGCATACAATTACGTAGTTGCGTTTTCTAGAAGTACAGACATAGCCCAACGGACTTATTTATATTTGTTTGAAGTCGATTAACATACTTTATGGATAGATCTAGGTAGATTCACATTTAGATAAATATTACTTTTTTTCATCCAATTACATGTTAATAGTCCTGTTTAATATACCCATAGTGGTGAAGGGTATCATATAGTCGGCCCCGTCCGACTTTACTACTTTCCTTACTGGTTTTAATTCACAAATGGAGCAGGTATCGAATATCTAAATAAATAACCGCAACAACGTTTGAAATCTCTAGCTAATAAGCTTATTTAGATGCGTCTTTCAAATTTTAAGGCAGTTTTATTAAAAAGTCGTTATAAAAACAATTAAAAATATAATGTTTTTAGAATATTGATAGAACAAAATGAAACCAGTAAGGAAAGTAGAAAAGTCGGGCGGGGCCGACTATATGATACCCTTCACCACTTTGGGTATATTCAACAGATGAATGCTAATAGACGTCGAATTCTGCAACCTATACTAAATTTTTCATTTGTTCAGATATACGGTTGCTTCTTACAATGGGACAAAATTACCAAAACTCGGCAGAAAATATATATAGAAGCTCTATCAAAATCTGAACCGATTTCTACACTTTCCAAATTTCAAAACTTTAGTACGTTGTGCAAAATTTGTGTCAATTTTGTGTAAAATTGGACGAAAATATATATGTAGAAGCTATATCAAAATCTGAACCGATTTCAATGAAAATGGCAGAGATTATCTTATATTAACTTCTGTATTGTACATAATTGTGTGGCAATCGGACAAACTTTGGGTCTTTAGTGCACAATTTACATAAAATCGGAAGCAAAAATATATAGGAGCTATATATAAATCTCATTTCACTTAAATCTCCAGACTCATTTTAGTACACTATGCCAAATTTTGTGCAAATCGAAATATGTATAGGGACTTCGGTACACTATTTACATTAAATCGGACGAAAATTTATATAGGAGCTATATTTAAATCCAAACCGATTTTCGAGAAACTTAACGTGCACTATTCTAGACTTAATTAAGTACGATATGCCAAATTTCGTGCAAATCGAAGGATATATAGGGACTTTGGTACACCATTTACCTTAAATCGGACGAAAATATATATGGGAGCTATATCTAAATCTGAACCGATTTTCAGCAAACTTAACACACATAAATCTAGACCTAATCCATTTCGCTATGCCAAATTTCGAGCAAATCGAAGGATATATAGGGACTTTGGGGCACCATTTACATCAAATCGGACGAAACTATATATGGAGCTATATCTAAATCTGAACCGATTTTCTCGAAACTTCGCAAACATCACTCAAGGCTTAATTTAATACGTTATGCCAAATTTCGTGCAAATCGAAAGATATATAGGGAATTTGGGGCACCATTTACATGAAATCGGACGAAACTATATATGGGAGCTATATCTAAATCTGAACCGATTTTCTCGAAACTTGGCAGACATCACTCTAGGCTTAATTTAATACGTTATGCCAAATTTCGTGCAAATCGAAAGATATATAGGGACTTTGGTACTCCATTTACCTTAAATCGGACGCAAATATATATGGGAGCTATATCTAAATCTGAACCGATTTTCAGCAAACTTAACACACATCAATCTAGACCTATTCCATTTCGCTATGCCAAATTTCGAGCAAATCGAAGGCTATATAGGGACTTTGGGGCACCATTTACATGAAATCGGACGAAACTATATATGGGAGCTATATCTAAATCTGAACCGATTTTCTCGAAACTTGGCAGACATCACTCTAGGCTTAATTTAATACGTTATGCCAAATTTCGTGCAAATCGAAAGATATATAGGGACTTTGGGGCACCATTTACATGAAATCGGACGAAACTATATATGGGAGCTATATCTAAATCTGAACCGATTTTCTCGAAACTTGGCAGACATCACTCTAGGCTTAATTTAATACGTTATGCCAATTTTCGTGCAAATCGAAATATATATAGGGACTTTGGGGCACCATTTACATGAAATCGGACGAAACTATATATGGGAGCTATATCTAAATCTGGACCGATTTTCACGAAACTTGGCAGACATCATTCTAGACTTAAATGATTACGCTGTACCAAATTTCGTGCAAATCGAAAGATATATAGGGACCGTTTACATTAAATCGGTTAAATATATATATGGGAGCTATATCTAAATCTGAACCGATTTTTCCCAATTTCAATAGGGTTCGTCCTTGGGCCGAATAAGTGACCTATGCCAAATTTCATCCAATTCGGATCATAAATGCGACCTGTACTTTTTTTACAATTTAACATGGACAGACAGACAGACGGACGGACAGACGGACGGACGGACGGACGGACATGCTTAAATCGACTTAGAAAGTGATTCTATGCATATTCTCAAAAGGAACCATGTGTCTATCTCGTTTCCTTTTGCCTGTTACAAACATATGCACAAAGACATAATACCCGATTTCGTCCGATTTCATGTAAATGTTGCACCAAAGTCCCTATATATCTTTCGTTTTGCACAAAATTTGGCATAACGTACTGAATTGAGCCTAGTGTTTCGTGAAAATTGGTCCAGATTTAGATATAGCTCCCTTTTATTATAGATTGATTTTAAGTAATTGACGCACCAAGAACCAATAGGAACAAAACGTTCTGAAATTAGTATAACCTATCCTGTGACAAGTTTGTTTGAAATCGCTTAATATTTGGATAGAGCTTCCATATATATTTTCGCCCGATTTCAAGTAAATTGGGCATGGTTAGTCAGTTTGACATCAAATTTTGCACAACGTACAAAATTGAGCATAGAAATATGTAGTTGCGTTTTCTAGAAGTACAGACATAGCTCAACGGATGTCCCATTTATATTTGTTTGAAGTCGATTTACATACTTTATGGATAGATCTAGGTAGATTCACATTTAGATAAATATCACATATTTTATTTCATCCAATTTCATGCTAATAGTCCTGTTTAATATACCCATAGTGGTGAAGGGTATCATATAGTCGGCCCCGTCCGACTTTACTCCTTTCCTTACTGGTTTTAATATCAAATACATACATACAAATACATTTTTATGAAATGTTTTTTTTGGATGAATCAGGTCTACTTTTATAAATATGTTTTTAGTACCATTTAATTGAAAATTTTCCCAAGGAATAACAATATAGTAAGGCCTATGACGGATATGCATTTTTTATGATATTTTCAAAGGCTATCTGAGCCCTGGATTTTTCAACAATACATTTTTAAGGTTTGTCAAAGAATTAGATTTTTAAATAAGATGTAAGGATTTGATAATAAAATGTCAAGGTCTATCATCGAAGAGAATTTTATAATGTCATTATTTCAAGGTCTATCGGAGGCCTGATTTTTTTAATAATAAGATTTCATAGCATATTGTGGACGGAGATTTTTTAATATATTTTTTAAGCCTAGCTGATGTCTGGATATTTATACCCTTCACCACACTGTCGTACAGGGTATTATGTATTTGTGCATATGTTTGTAACAGGCAAAAATAATCGAGATAGACCCATGGTTCCTTTTGAGAATATGCATAGAATCACTTTCTAAGTCGATTTATGTCCGTCCGTCCGTCTGTCTGTCTGTCCATGTTAAATTGTAAACAAAGTACAGGTCGCATTTATGATCCGAATTGGATGAAATTTGACATAGGTCACTTATTCGGCCCAAGGACGAAACCTATTAAAATTGGGAAAAATCGGTTCAGATTTAGATATAGCTCCCATATATATATATTTAACCGATTTAATGTAAACGGTTCCTATATATCTTTCGATTTGCACGTAATTTGGTACAGGCTAATCATTTAGGCCTATAATGATGTCTGCCAATTTTCGTGAAAATCGGTCCAGATTTAGATATAGCTCCCGATTTCATGTAAATGGTGGCCCAAAGTCCCTATATATCTTTTGATTTGCACGAAATTTGGCATAACGTACTGAATTAAGCCTAGAGTGATGTCTGCCAAGTTTCGTGAAAATCGGTCCAGATTTAGATGTAGCTCCCATATATAGTTTCGTCCGATTTCATATAAATGGTGCCCCAAAGTCCCTATATATCTTTTGATTTGCACGAAATTTGGCATAACGTACTGAATTAATAATAGAGTGATGTCTGCCAAGTTTCGAGAAAATCGGTCCTGATTTAGATATAGCTCCCATATATAGTTTCGTCCGATTTCATATAAATGGTGCCCCAAAGTCCCTATATATCTTTTGATTTGCACGAAATTTGGCATAACGTACTGAATTAAGCGTAGAGTGATGTCTGCCAAGTTTCGAGAAAATCGGTCCCTATTTAGATATAGCTCCCATATATAGTTTCGTCCGATTTCATGTAAATGGTGCCCTAATGTTCTTATATATCTTTCGATTTGCACGAAATTTGGTATAACGTACTGAATTAAGCCTAGAATAATGTCTGCCAAGTTTCGAGAAAATCGGTCCAGATTTAGATATAGCTCCCATATATAGCTTCGTCCGATTACATGTAAATGGTGCACCAAAGTCCCTATATATCCTTCGATTGACACGAAATTTGGCATAACGTACTTAATTGAGCCCAGAATGATGTCTGCCAAGTTTCATGAAAATCGGTCCTGATTTAGATATATCTTCCATATATAGTTTCGTCCGATTTCATGTAAATGGTGCCCCAAAGTCCCTATATATCTTTTGATTTGCACGAAAGTTGGTACAGCCTAATCATTTAGGCCTAAAATTATGTCTGCCAAGTTTCGTGAAAATAGGTTCAGATTTACATATAGCTCCCATATATAGTTTCGTCCGATTTCATGTAAATGGTGCATCAAAGTCCCTATATATCCTTTGATTTTCACGAAATTAGGCATAACGTACTGAATTGAGTCTAGAATGATGTCTGCCAAGTTTCGAGAAAATCAGTCCAGATTTCTATATAGCTCCCACATATAGTTTCGTCCGATTTCATGTAAATGTTGCACCAAAGTCCCTATATATCTTTCGTTTTGCACAAAATTTGGCATAACGTACTGAATTGAGCCTAGTGTTTCGTGAAAATTGGTCCAGATTTAGATATAGCTCCCTTTTATTATAGATTGATTTTAAGTAATTGACGCACCAAGAACCAATAGGAACAAAACGTTCTGAAATTAGTATAACCTATCCTGTGACAAGTTTGTTTGAAATCGCTTAATATTTGGATAGAGCTTCCATATATATTTTCGCCCGATTTCAAGTAAATTGGGCATGGTTAGTCAGTTTGACATCAAATTTTGCACAACGTACAAAATTGAGCATAGAAATATGTAGTTGCGTTTTCTAGAAGTACAGACATAGCTCAACGGATGTCCCATTTATATTTGTTTGAAGTCGATTTACATACTTTATGGATAGATCTAGGTAGATTCACATTTAGATAAATATCACATATTTTATTTCATCCAATTTCATGCTAATAGTCCTGTTTAATATACCCATAGTGGTGAAGGGTATCATATAGTCGGCCCCGTCCGACTTTACTCCTTTCCTTACTGGTTTTAATATCAAATACATACATACAAATACATTTTTATGAAATGTTTTTTTTGGATGAATCAGGTCTACTTTTATAAATATGTTTTTAGTACCATTTAATTGAAAATTTTCCCAAGGAATCTCAGGGAGATGTATTTTTTCTATAGCAAAAAAAAAGAAAATTTCTTGAGGAATCTACGATTTATTTTGTAAACAAAGTTTGAACCATTGAATTATACCTATAGAAAAAACTTGTCCAATGAGACTAATTTATTTTTCTTTAAAAAAATACATGCCCAAAAAGACCAACGATAGGACAACTCGTCCCAATGGTCAAATGCACTTCTCCTATAAAATTACATTTTCATAAGGGACCAATGATTTTTTTATATCGAAGTACAACTTCCCAAAAAAAACAAATTAATTTTTCTGTTAAAAAAGTCCCAATAGGACCAATAATTTTTATTTTGGAACAAAATTGTCTCAAAGGGACTAATGATTTTTATACCCTTCACCACACAGTGGTACAGGGTATTATGTCTTTTTGCATATGTTTGTAACAGGCAAAAGGAAACGAGATAGACACGCGGTTATTTTTTGAGAATATGCATAGACTTACTTTCTAAGTCGATTTATGCATGTCCGTCCGTCTGTCAATGTTACATTGTAAACAAAGTACAGGTCGCATTTTTTACTCGAATTAGATGAAATTTGGCACAGCTCATTCATTTGGCCCAAGGACGAACCCTATTGAAATTGGGAAAAAATCGGTTCAGATTTATATATAGCTCCCATATATATTTTCGTATGATTTCTGGTAAATGGTGCACCAAAGTACCTAAATATCTTTCGATTTTAATGAAATTTGGCACAGCGTACTAAATTAAGCTTAGAATGATATGTGCTAAGTTTCGTGAAAATCGGTTGAGATTTAGATATAGCTCACATATATATTTTCGTCCGACTTTAGGTAAATGGTGCAGCAAAGACCATATATTTCTTTCGATTTGCACAAAATTTATCACAGCATACTGAATAGAGTCTAAAATGATGTGTGCTAAGTTTTGTAAAAATCGGTTCAGACTTATATTTCTCACCCATATATATTTTCGTCCGATTTAATGTAAATGGTGCACCAAAGTTCCTATATTTTTTCGATTTGCACGAAATTTGGCACAGCGTACTGAATTGAGTCTAAAATGATGTGTGCTAAGTTTTGTGAAAATCGGTTCAGACTTATATATCCCACCCATATATATATTTTCGTCTGATTTAAGACAAATGGTGCACCAAAGTTCCCACATATTTTTCGATTCGCACGAAATTTGGTACAGCGTACTGAATTAAGCGTAGAATAATGTGTGCAAAGTTTCGTGCAAATCTCTTCAGATTTAGAATAGCTCCCATATCTAATTTCGTCCGATTTAAGGTAAATGGTGGACCAAAGTATCTAAATATCTTTCGATTTGCACGAAATTTGGCACAGCGTGCTGAATTAAGCCTAAAATGATGTGTGCAAAGTTTCATGAAAATCGGTTCAGATTTATATATAGCTCCCATATATATTTTCGTCCGATTTAAGGTAAATGGTGCACCAAAGTCCCTAAATAGATTTCGATTTGCACGAAATTTGGTATAGAGTACTGAATGAAGTCTACAATGATGTATGTTAAGTTTCGTGAAAATCGGTTCAGATTTAGATATAGCTCCCATATATAGCTTCGCCCGGTTTTAGGTAAATAGTCCACTAAAGTCCTTGGAAATCTTTTGCCTTGCACGAAATTTGGCACAGCGTAATGAATAAGGTCTATAATTATGTTTGCCATGTTTCGTGAAAATCGGTTCAGATTTAGATATAGCTCCCATATATATCTTCGTCCGATTTAAGGTTAATTGTGTACCAAAGTCCCTATATAACTTTGGCACAGCGTACTAAATTAAGTATAGAATGATGTGTGCAAAGTTTCGTGAAAATCGGTTCAGATTTAGATATAGCTCCCATATATAATTTCGCCCGATTTTGGGTAAATAGTCCACTAAAGTCCCTGGAAATCTTTTGATGTACACGAGTTATGAATAAGATCGAGAATGATGTCTGCCAAGTTTCGTGAAAATCGGTTCCGATTTAGATATAGCACCCATATATATTTTCATCCGATTTAAGGTAATTGGTGCACCAAAGATCCTATATATCTTTCGATTTGCACGAATTTTGGTATAGGGTACTGAATTTAGTCTAGCATGATGTTGCTAAGCTTCGTGAAAATATACATAGCTAGGCCGATTGACACAACGTACTGATGTTATATAAATTAGTCTCTGGCAAGTTTCCCTGAAATCGGTTCAGATATAGATTTATAACAAAACGCGTCGTCTGTTAGGATACATATGTAAAATATACCCAAAGTGGTGAGGGGTATCCTATAGTCGGGCCAGTCCGAAGAACCATTGATTCACAATTTCCATGAATTTGTTTGTAAGGACCCTGGACATTATCAATTTCCCATCATTCCCCTTGTAATCCCTTCAATGAGTCCTTTGCATATATCTTGTGAAATATGGACATCACATTGACATTAATACAAATTACCGACATCCTTCTGCCCACAACAACAACAACAATAAAAGCAGCATTTTCCAAATCATTTAACATTATTAGCCAACAAAAATTTCGGAAATTTTGTATTTCATTATATAGCATAAAATCTACGTTCAAATCATTGCAACAAAATTTAATTAAACACATTTTTGTGTAACACAAACAATGAGAACAGCAACAACAACAACAACGACGACGAGAAATAACAATTGCTAAATAGTTGTTATTTAATTTCTTGTCTAATTAACAAAATTACTGACAACATGACAAACATTAGCAGCGACCAACATCATTAGTCGCCCGACAATGAATCGAGGACAACGGCGATGACGATAAAAGCTCATCAAGCGATTTGTTTTGTGGTGGTGGTGGTGGTGGGGGGTGATGGTGTGAGGAGTGATAAAGCTCCATTAAAAATGCGAAACTAAAAGGATTTAATAGCTGACTGGCCAAGAAAATTTGTATCAAAGGATTTTGGAAATGTCATTGCGAGGACAATTCAACCGAAATCAAAGGCAACGAATTGAAAAAGGGGGTTGAGCGGAAACATAAGCCAAAATACACATTGCTGTCATTATCATTTCTTTTGGGTTTTTGTTTGTCATTGTAATGCTGGCAAATGACATTTAAGATTCGAATCATCCCTCTCTATCTCTCACTCACTGCCGTTAAACGATGACGGTAATTAACAAATAAATGTTTCGAAATTTTATTCGGGAATAGTAACTCTAATCAAACTTTTTGTCGTTTTGGTTAATTTCATAAATAAAACAAATAGAAGAACGAACAATCAAAATTTTTGGGAATTTCAATCTATAGATGGAAAACAAATAAAATAAATAAAATTGGCAATAACTGTGGAAAGAGATCGAGAGTGTGTGGGATGAGGATTTTTTGGAGAATTTTAGATATTTAAAATCTCCAGGCAATGGGCATAACACAGAAAATGAATTAGTAACAATTGAAAAACTTCAGAAAATTTTTATGTCGTATTTCATTGGGATTTTATTTGATGTGGGGCGAAAAAGTGTCTTTTGAACAAAGAAGTTCCACTTGGAGAAGTTTAAAAAGATGGAAATGTTAATTATTCGTGCATAATTTAATAAATTATGGAGTGATTTTAGCTATGCGGAACATAATGGATTAGGAACCCTTCTCCAGTTATAAGACATTTTCGGAAGAATACACAATGTTTGTTAAAAAAATATAAGATTGAGTTTAGCTAGGGAATTGTCGAAAAATCCAAAACCAGTGAGCGGATCAGTGTAGTCGGGCGGTGCCGACCATATGATACCCTACACAACTGCCACTCAGCGCTCAGTTTTTCATCGTAAAGAGTGCCTATACAGACCACAGAATTCAGATCATTCACCTAGCGAAAATGCTCCAACATCATCGGATCCTGATCTGCATCCTGTGGTCTATATAGCTTCAGCTTACGATTAAGGTAAGTTTTACTTTATGAACAAGTAAAAAAAAAGTTCGGCAAGGACGATCTTTGTATACCTCCACCATAAGTATATTGGCAGTTACATGCAAAGAAAATATAGAGAACATATCAAAAAGTGGACCTATACCTATACCGATAATTCTACAAACCGATTTATGTAAACCATTATGTATATCAAATAAATATTCAGTAATTTTTATTGGAGAATTTTCCTAAAATCTGACCAGTAAGGAAAGTAGTAAAGTCGGACTGGGCCGACCATATGATACCCTTCACGAAATTGCCGAAATTATATTTTGGAGCTATATCCAAATCTGAACCGATTTTCACGAAACCTAACACACACCATTCTAGAGTCCATTCAGTACGCTATACTAAATTTCGCGCATATCGAAATATATTTAGGGACTTTGGTGCACCATTACCTTAAATCGGAAGAAAATATATATGGGAGCTATATCTAAACCAATATTCGCGAAATGTAACACACATCATTCTAGACTTAATTCAGTACTCTATACAAATTTCGTGCAAATCGAAATCGAAATGTAGAGGCTTTGGTACACATTTTACACAAAATCGGGCGAGAATACGTATGTGAGTTGTATCCAAATTTGAACCGATATGCACGAAACTTGACAGACATGACTCCAGACCCAATTCAGAACCCTGTGCCAAATTTCGTGCATATCGAAAGATATATAGGGACTTTAGTGCACCATTTACCTTAAATCGGTCGAAAATATATATGGGAGCTATATCTAAAACTGAACCGATTTTCACGAAACTTATTCTAGGCTTAATTTAGTACGCTGTACTAAATTTCGTGCAAATCGAAAGATATTTAGGGACTTTGTTGCACCATTTACCTTAAATGGGATGAAAATATATATGTGGGAAAAATCGGTTCAGATTTAGATATCTGAACCGATTTTTCCCAATTTCAATAGGGTTCGTCCTTGGGCCAAATGAATGAGCTGTGCCAAATTTCATCCAATTCGAATAATAAATGCCACTTGTACTTTGTTTACAATTTAACATGGACAGACGGACATGCTCGTTGCTCGTTACCGGACGAAAGAAAACTGCTTGTTTTCTTTCGCTTTGCCGAAAGTGGTGAACTGCCGAATTGGGTTTTCTCCGATGAGAAAACATTCGTTGTCAGCAGTTTGAAAACAAACAAAATGATCGAGTTTACTTACCAAAAAGGTTAGCTGAAAATGTGCACCTTCGGTTGGCCACCAGAACTCAAGAGCAAGCCATGGCCGATGGTCACCCTCCGCTCGTATTAATCGACCGTGGCATCAGAATAAATGCCGAATATTATCGCGAACATATTCTGGAGGGTGTTTTAAAGCCTTGGACGCGCAAACATTTTGGCCGCGGACCCTGGACATTCCAACAGGATTCTGCACCATCGCACTTAGCGCGCGCCACCCAAGAATGAGGTTCCTCGCTTCATTTCCTCCACACATTGGCCATATTGTGTCTGGAGTATTTTGGAAAACAAGGTTGGCACTAAAACATAACAACTTGTCGATCACCTTAAGCAAACGCTTCGCCGGCAATGGGCCAAAATACCGCAGAGCAACATTCGAGCCGCGTGTGACGGTTTCATTGGCCGTTTGAATAATTCGTAGCAAAGGTGACCAATTCGAACAAATCTAAACTTATTCTAAAATTTGACGATATTTCCGAATTTTTTTGTTTCATTCAATAATTATACCCTTCACCACACTGTGGTACAGGGTATTATGTCTTTGTGCATATGTTTGTAACAGGCAAAAGGAATCGAGATAGACCCATAGTTCCTTTTGAGAATATGCATAGAATCACTTTCTGAGTCGATTTACGCATGTCCGTCTGTCCGTCCGTCTGTCCGTCCGTCCGTCCGTCTGTCCGTTCATGTATTTTTGTGAACAAAGTACAGGTCGCATTTATGATCCGATTTGGATGAACTTTGGCACAGTTCACTTATTGGGCCCAAGGACGAACCCTATTGAAATTGGGAAAAATCGGTTCAGATTTAGATATAGCTCCCATATATATTTTCGTCCGATTTAAGGTAAATGGTGCACCAAAGTCCCTATATATCTTTCGATTTGCACGAAATTTGACATAACGTATTGAATTGAGCCTAGAGTGATGTCTGCCAAGTTTCGTGAAAATCGGTCCAGATTTAGATATAGCTCCCATATATAGTTTCGTTCGATTTTATGTAAATGGTGCACCAAAGTCCCTATATATCTTTCGATTTGCACGAAACTTGGCATAACGTATTGAATTGAGCCTAGAGTGATGTCTGCCAAGTTTCGTGAAAATCGGTCAAGATTTAGATATAGCTCCCATATATATTTTCGTCCGATTTTATGTAAATGGTGCACCAAAGTCCCTAAATATCTTTCGATTTGCACGAAATTTGGCATGACGTACTGTATTGAGCTTAGAGTGATGTCTGCCAAGTTTCGTGAAAATCGGTCCAGATTTAGATATAGCTCCCATATATAGTTTCGTCCGATTTTATGTAAATGGTGCACCAAAGTCCCTATATATCTTTCGATTTGCACGAAATTTGGCATAACATACTGAATTGATTGATGCCTCAAAATCCGTTCAGATTTAGATATAGCTCCCATATATAGTTTCGTCCGATATTATGTAAATGGTGCATCAAAGTCCCTATATATATTTCGATTTGCACGAAATTTGGCATAACATACTGAATTGAGCCTAGAGTGATGTCTACCAAGTTTCGGGAAAATCCGTTCAGATTTAGATATAGCTCCCATATATAGTTTCGTCCGATTTTATGTAAATGATGCACTAAAGTCCCTATATATTACTTTCGATTTGCACCAAATTTGGCATAACGTACTTAATTGAGCCTAGAGTGCTTTATGCCAAGTTTCGTAAAAATCGGTCCAGATTAATATATAGCTTCCATATATAGTTTCGTCCGATTTTATGTTAAAGATTCACCAAAGTTCCTATAAATCTTTCGATTTGGACGAAATTTGGTATAGCATACAGGATTGAGCCTGGAATGATGTGTGCTGAGTTTCGTGAAAATCGGTTCAGATTAAGATATATATATTTCCGTCAGATTTAATGTAAATAATGTACCAAAGTTCTAATATTGCATAGATCGATTGATTTTAAGTAATTGACGAACCAAGGAACCAATATATGGTTGATAGGAACAAAACGTACTGAAATTAGTATAACCCAACCTGTGACAAGTTTTGTTGAAATCGGTTCATATTTGGATATAAATTCCACATATATTTTCGTCCGATTTTAAGTAAACGGTGCAAATGGTGTTTGTCAAATTGACATGAAATTTTGCACAACGCACAAAATTGAGCATAGAATAACGTAGTTGGGTTTTCTAGAAGTACAGACATAGCCCAACGGCCCAACATATGTCCCATTGTAAGAAACAAATGACATGCAAATAGATTGATATATTTTGATTCACATAAATATCACATATTTTAGTTCATCCAATTTCATGTTAATTGTTCTGGTGAAGATAGTGGTGAAGGGTATCATATAGTCGGACCCGTCCGACTTTACTACTTTCCTTACTGGTTTTTCTTTTAAATATGGCGTTTGACTTTGTTGCAGTTTTTTATCTCACCCTGTATATCAATAAATGGTGACCATTTGTGGGGCAGATACCAGAAGTTCCGGACTGATGAATTCCACCTGCAATCATTAACCAGATTCGATATGAATTATATGATTTGCAATGTTTGGATCAGCTACATTTTGAGCATTTTGTGGGGTAGATAACAGAAGGAGTGATCCAATATTTGAATGAAATAAATATACTTTGTCTGAAACGAACTTGGCCTAAAGAAATATGTTTAGACTACATATTTCTACGAGGCAAATTTTTGCCGTACCAAACAAGTATAAATTAACCTTCTAGTAATTAGGAATAATTAGGTCATTCAAAATACGGAATGCTTTGTCAGTCATTCTAGTGGGATGATATTAGTGTACATATTCGTATGCTTTGATAACGCAAATTTTTTATTCAATTCTGATTTTCATTTAAAATAGACTTAAATTTATAATAAATATTTCAAAATAAAATATTGTTTAAATCCAACGAAAATAATTACAGTTACTTATCAACTGGTAGCTGCAACAGCAGAACGAACCAAAAAAGCAACAAAACTTTGTTACAATTGCCAGTGACAATATCACAGACAATGATAAATCCGCCTTCTGCTCTTTATTTATTTATAAGCAGATAATGCACTCAGTCACAACTCTCGCTCGTATGGTATGGTAGAGTTGCAACAGCTACAGCAGCAGCATGCATTTTGCAAGCCATAGACTTGTAAAGAAATCGGCAAAAAAAAACACACAATTACAACAACAAAAACAACAGCTCTGTACAAGTGGTAGTATCACAGATACATCTGTTCCTATTGTCGTCATTGGTACTTTTGTTTATTTATTAATATCAATTAAATTTACAACAATAGCATTAAAGTCCTGCACACACCAACACACATATGCACTCTCAAACACATACACACATGTGTATGTGTGAGAAACATGCATATGGAAGTAAATTCCCTGCACTTTATAACTAAGTATATGTGTATGAGTGTGTAAAATGTAGTACACTTGTAATTTGCGTGTGTGTGTGTGCATGTGTGTTAGTTAGTTAATATAACTTCGAATACAATTCACATGGATATGCATTTTCCCAAGCTGTGAATGTGGGTATGTGTCTGTGTTGAACTGCCACCACTACAACTACACTAGCACATTCACAAAAATCAACTACAAATTTACCAGCTATTCTATGAGAAGAAGTTGGCTGTGCTGATGATGATGGCCCTACTATTGCAATTGCTACTGCCACAAACACAGACAATCAGTCAGTGTCATGAACAGATATCCTTCCTTCCGACCAGAGCTGTAGAGTCGAGTCGAGTTTTGTTATAATAACATTAAAGTGTGGTAGCTCTGCACACCCACGAACAGTTGTATTCAGTGTCATTTTCTTCTTCTTTACCTTCACTCTCTCTCTCTCTCTCTCTCTGCGAACATTTGTTTGTTTATTTATTTATGTATGTGCTTTTTTTGTTGTTGTTGTTGGCGTAGTAGTTATTGCATTGGTGACAGCCTCAACAGCTAGCATTATTGCAATGACAACAACAGCAGCAGTAACAACAACAATGCCACTGCTGCGACTATAACAGCTTTATGGGTGAATTGCTGGTGCAAGCCATGTTAAATTTGTGTGCAAAATTAAAGGCAATAAAATCGTCAGGACGAACATTTCAGAACAGATGATAAGGTCTTCCAGAGCTATCTTGTATTAATCAAACAATTCAATATTTATTGCAAAAGTATTTTCTATGATCACTGTGACGTGGTCAATCACACCGACTTACTTGACTTCTTCGAGTTTTAGCAATGACTTCGGTGTAGCTGAGAGCTGGCTATTTTCAGTTGAACTATTGCTTTGCTGATTCAGCGGAGATCGGGGTAAGTACTCCGGTAGAAACGATCATTTGCTATTGAGGGGAACCTGGTATGCAGGGTGAAATAAAAAATTGCAACAAAGTTAAACGCCATAATATTTACATATATTTTTTTAATTTTTTGAATGAAAGCAAAAAATGTCGGAAATATCATCAAATTTTAGAATAAGTTTAGATTTATTCGAATTGGCAACCTTTGGCACGAATTATGGTCTCAAACTGCCAATGAAACCGTCATACGCTGCCCGAATGTTGCTCTGACGTATTTTGACCCATTGCCGGCGAAGCATTTGCTTGAGGTGATCGATAAGTTGTTATGTTTTAGTTCCAACCTTGTTTTCCAAAATACTCCAGACACAATAGTCCAACAGATTGGTATCCGGAGATTTTGATGGCCATTGTGCGCAGGAAATGAAGCGAGGAACCTCATTTTATACTTGGGCGACGCGCAACTTGCGATGGTGCTGAGTCCTGTTGGAATGTCCAAGGTCCTCGGCCAAAATGTTTGCGTGCCCAAGGCTTTAATACACCCTCCAGAATATGTTCGTGATAATATTTATTTACTGTGATGCCATGGTAAAGGCGGAGAGTAGCCATCGGCCATGGCCGGCTCTTGAGTTTTGATGCACATTTTCAGCTGACCTCTTTGGCAAGTAGACACGGCCATTTTGTTTGTTTACAAACTGCTGTACAACGAATGTTTTCTCATTGAAGGAAACAAAATTCGGCAGTTCACCACTTTCTGCCAAGAGCTAAATAGTTGCCTTTTGAGTCTATTTTCTTTCTGTTGCGGTGTAAGTTCTTGTACTTTTTGAAATTTCAATGGCTTTACTCCGAGCTCATTTTTCAATATTGCCGAATGGGAACGATATGTTCAACTACCGAGCCATTTTTTCGGCCACTGCAACGTGGGTTTCGATCAAGTCGCTTCTTTACTTTTCGAACCATTTCTATTGATGTTGCTGGTTTCTTCCGGTCACTTCCTTGACGTCGGTGTTCGCTACCAGTATCACAGTAACGAGCGATCGTACGAGACACAAACGATTTATTCACATTTAAAGCTTGAGTGCTCTAATGATAGCCACTTGTGGTTTTCCAGCCAAATATAAAGAAATTACACTATCACGCTTGAATATGGAATGAAGCGCGAATAACTTTTTTTCAAAATGCTTGTGTACGCTTTTAAAAAATATATATAGCTGTCACTGAAATAATTTTAACAGCTGTCGGACGAGTGGCTTAGAAATGACAGCAGTCTGAAGTTGGTTGCAGTTTTTTCATCTCACCTGTACTTCATTCTCGTAGATTTGACAAAGGACTTATGAGGGGTCACTGGAGAGTCAAACGCAAAGAGCAATGGATTCTTCAAGGGATTTGGGACGAAAACAAATATATTTATAGATTACGAGCACCCCTTAGGGTTAAAGGAAAGGACTCAGGAATTAAGTTAAGGGGACTCAAGAGTTACAGACACCTCACAGGGCTTCACAAAACGGGAACATAGATCTAAGCAGTGGAGACACAAGGGCTGCGAACACCGCATAGGCTTAAATGCGAGAACCAAAAGCTTTAAATATCTAAGTAGCGCAAGGGTTGGGTACATCTCGGATAACCGTGAGGAGCCAAAGGAGGAGTAACTCGAAAGGAAGTCGCAGAGGTACGGACATCCCTAAAAATTCTATACTTGGCTGCGATTTGAACCAAGCCTTACCGACCTATTATCATTAACAAGCCTAGATGAAGCCCAAAGGTGGAACCCGCCGATTGTCTCCTCTATACGCCACACCCACAAGGGATCAAAATTTTATAAACTTGTGAATTTAATTTGAAGAGAATTGAATAACTGATTTGTTTAACATTTAATCCAAAAACCTATTTGATAAAAATATATACCTTATTAAAAGCGAATAATAAAACCTGTCTGTATTTTCGAAGTCCTCCGTAAACCATAGGCTGAGGGCAACAACTGTCTGTCGGCAACAACGAGGTTCGAGGTATACTTCCTTCTCGACTGTTTGGCTTATATCGTTCTATAAGGTAATGCCTTAGAGTGTCAATCGCCAATTACAACGTACTCTTCATAGGATGAAGATGATGACAGACTAAGATATTTTATTCAAGGGTTTTTAGCATCTTCTAAGGTTAAACGTGAGGACCCAGGTGGTTTAAACAAACACATGTCCAATATTAGGACATACGCTTAACCCTGTAAGTGGCCTGTTGTGTGCTCAAGAAAAGGAAGAAAGAAAGAAAAAATCATCTTTGGATTTGATTGTCTTAAAGATCTAGGAATTCTGTTTTGTTTGTGAAGCCTTCAGTTTTTATATGGATGAAATTTGGCACAGCTCACTTATTTGGCCCAAGGACGAACCCAATTGAAATTGAGAAAAATCGGTTCAGATATAGATATAGCTCACGTATATAGTTTCGTCCGATTTAAGGTAAATGGGGCAAATGGGGAAATTTGGTACAGAGCACTGAATAAGGCCCACAATGATGTGTGCAAAGTTTCGTGAAAATCGGTTCAGATTTAAATATAGCTCTCATATATAGTTTTGTCCGATTTCGAGAAAATCGGGTCAGATTTAGATATAGCTTCCGTATATATTTTCGTCCGATTTAAGGTAAACGGGGCACCAAAGTCCCTATATATCTTGCGATATGCACGAAATTTGGCATAGGATACTGAATTGAGTCTAGAATGATGTGTGCCAAGTTTCGTGAAAATCGGTTCAGATTTAGATATAGCTCCCCTATATAGTTTTGTCCGATTTAAGGTATATGGGGCACCAAAGTCCCTGAAAATCATTTGATTTGCACGAATTTTGGCGTAGCGTATTGAATTAAGTCTAGAATGACGTGTGCTAAGTTTCCTGAAAATCAATTCAGATTTAGGTATAGCTTCCATATATAATTTCGCCCGATTTTAGGTAAATGGTGCACCAAAGTCCCTTCTAATCTTTTGATTGGCATGAATTATGGTATAGCGTACTAAATTAAGTCTAGAATGATAAGTGCTAAGTTTCGTGAAAATCGGTTCACATTTAGATATAGCTTCCATACATAGTTTCGTCGGATTTTAGGTAAATGGTGCACCAAAGTCTCTGAAAATCATTTGAACGAATTTTGGCATAGCGTATTGAATTAAGTCTAGAATGATGTGTACAACTCCTATATATATTTTCGTCCGATTTTAAATAAATTGTGCGCTAAAGATGGTAAGTTTGCTTCAAATCAGTTCAGATATAGATATATCGTATCTTCCATATATAATTTCGACTTATTTATTAAGATTAAATTGTAAACAGTGCAGCATACCGAATAGCGTGTGTCACACAAGTCTGTCCCACTGTGCGCAAACGACTCTTAACTTGCCCAAATCAAATGAAATTTAGCATAAGATCCAGAAAGTCATAAAAATCACATATATAAGTTCGTTCAATTTCATGTCAAAATTCCTTCAAAAAGGCGACGTCTTTTCGGATATATTGAATATATATTGAATATACCCAAAGTGGTGAAGGCACTAAACGTCCTCACACAACCTACCCTCATAGATGGGCCGGCACTATTATTTTCCCTTGGCGATTAATAAGGACCCCTTGCCGATAATAAGGATAAGGACACTCGACATTGAATATACGTCTATATGTGTCTTACGACAACAACATCTTCGATTCTCGTATACAGAACTGTAATCCTTCTCTTACCTCATTTGGCAACACCTTCTGAAAAAGGAAAGGTCCTTCCACCACTGAACTGGCCAAAGGCGATGGCATTACAGCAGCTCTTAGCAAAAATAGCTCTATTGTGTTAATCGTGGAAGTGCTTGCTTGAAGATTGGCTACGTCGAGCTATGCTGACACTGATTGACATTGAGGAGATACCGGATCACGTCACGTGAACCTAAATATATTCTACATACATCTAAATTTCTTGGTAATAGTAGACTACACGAACCACATTATTAAACCGGCTTTAATTTCGAAGCCGACTCCGAAATAATAGTAGCATTTTTATTCCCCTAGGCAATGGAAATATTTTTTATTGTCCTTTGTTTATTGTTTATGGTCCTAAGTTTATTTGAATCAAACCCATTTCGGATAATTTGAAGTCGATTTTCAAATGTCCGTCAGTCTCTCAAATGTCCGTCAGTCTTGAAGTGAGATGTAGGAATATCATGTATAAGCTTAAGCGTGGCTTGTAGTTGGATGGCTCAGGCCTTTTGATCTGGTGGATGGGGAGAGTAGACGGTACAGCACTATCCTTCGGGGGTGTGTTGTTGATAGTGTTGTTGACAAAGTGGACGAACAATGACAAAGGGAGGGTGACGTACGAATTTATTGGTGACGCAACGTTTTTAGTGGATCGGTCAGACTTTCGCTTTGGCTTAAGTACTGGTTTCTTACTGACGGGGCATGTTCTCTCAATGCGTTTCTACATAAAAGAGGCCTGTCCCAGACGTATTTATGTGGGTGCGGGATGACTGAGGACTGGAAGCATATACTGACGGAATGCTGTTACTATGATGATATTAAAGATTTAGCAAGTGTGGGTATATCGAATGGAGGGGCGGGTGGGATTTCAGTAGGTCTCTTGAAGACGATCGAACCTCTAGTTGTTTAAATAGTTTTGCTCGTAAAACATTTAGGAGAAGGACAGCACTTAGTGGAGGTGGTCCTCGTGCATATCCCCCTTGCAGGTTGTTGGCGGAGAGCGTGCTGGCTACTGTCTTTTGGCATCGTGGGGGGTTCGCGGTCTCTCTGCTTCAGGAGGTTCACTCCTCTTGTGGATGTCGTGTAGGCTGTCCGTGAGGGCAGTTTCGTTGATTGTTTGGTTTGTGATGCCCGATGCCGCGGTCCTTTGGGCCCTTTGTGCAGTCCGTGAGGACAGCATGTTAATTGCTTGTGTTGTGTGTATATGTTCAATGTTGTCACTGCCTGTGGCAAGGTATTTCCTTGCCATTTGCGGGTTTTGGTGCTGTTTTTTTTTTTTTTTGTTTTGTTTTGGGATACCAGCCCGGACTTGCGTCGAACTGGGAGAGGCTTCGGTCTCCAGCGTGGGCGGAGGTTTTCCGTACCGCGGGTGTCAAATGCCCCTGGAACTGTCGATCCAGCGTGACAGTAGATGTGGCCCCCTGGTGAGCTTCGCGGGGTTTGTGGTTTCGCCCCTCACCAAGGGCAAGAGTGTACCTTATACATGCTCTCCGATGCGGTGCGCTGGTGGGCGCATTTCCCCCTGTGGCTCAGCTACTGTGAGGTAGCAGGTACTCACATTAAACTTCTCAAGATACAGTCTATCTATCTGTCTTGCGGCTGGTGCTGGTGGTAATTTCACTCAAACTTTGCAATTTGTAATATTTCTTCCAACCTTAAATCAAGTTCGAAGATGGATAATATCTGTCCACTCCTTCTAGTATCTTCTCCACAAAGTGTAAACATTTGTAAATCCAATATCTGCCAAATGGAATGCCCGCTTTGACCCAGACATCATTATATGTTTCCCAGGCCTGGATCAAACCTGCCCGCAAAGGGAATTGAGTATACTATTGGTCTAAACCTAGAGGACCTTAATATTTATTTTATAGGACCATCAACTATCGAACTTCCTCCACAAATGACAGGGTAAGTGTTTACTAAATACAATATATCGTAGACGGAGGGTATATATCTGTCGGACACCAAAGCCATTTTTACTTGTTACTCTCTATCCCAGTGAGCGGAACAGTATAGTTGAACGGGTCCGACCATACGATATCATACACAACTACCACTGAACTCTATGTTTCGGCCGATCTATATTCCGAGCCAGGGCAATATTTCGCGATGTTAGCACTCTCTTGACCGATTAGAGGTCGATAGCCCCTCTGTGGATTTTTTCCGAATCATGTTTTCCGGATTAAAAAATAATCCATTAGATACAAGTTTTGTTATTTCACACAAAAAGTTTTGTTTCATCCATTCTAATATGTTGATCAGATCGATGGAAATTTGTGATGTTCGGCTTGTATATGTAACTTTAAGAGCTACCAGACAAAAATAAAGGTTTTGGTCCATTCCATCTATGAAATATTTTCTGATCGTCATCGAAAATTATATGCGTCGTCCTAAACCATAACCGGAACGTCATGCAAAATTTTCGACACCCATATCTACCACATTCAATAGAAATATTATTAATTTTAAAGTCAACCACTCCTCTTGGATATACTATCAACTTCTTGGGTATATGTCCGTCAGGAGTAAATATATAACCCATAGGATACAAAATTTGCCATTTTTCACACAATGGGTCCGTTTGACCCCCTAAATGTTGAACGATCTTCATGGTCAGACCCTTTTCTCTGCATCAAATTTTGTGATATTCGGCTCGTAATTGTGGCCTCTAGAGCGACTTGAAAAACTATTCGGGCCTTTGGACAGAGCCACATTTTATGGGGAGGTTATATTAAAACATGTTCCTATATTGAACAATTCACGAACCCAGAAATATGTGGGTGTGGTAGTAACAAGAGAAACGAAGAGTAGTAACAAGAGAACCCAAGAACCCCGTACTTTAAATGACAGCACTTTCAGTTGGAAATGGAGGCCAATCATAAAACTTTACCGCGAACACGAATATACATTCTAAGAGCCCCTTTTAATAGAGGAGGTATCATTGTTGCAAAATTGTATTTATTCCGATATTAGAATTGAAAAACTCTATCCATTGATGTAAATATTCTATATATTATTGCGACAGTTTCTTCCTAAAAGTAAAAATTCCAGTTAAACAACATTTAGGAATACCAAAACACTCTTCGAGGAATACAAATGACAATTTCATTGGAATATAACAAACCGTCCAAAATTAAATATTTTTGTTTGCATTCTAACAACGAGTGCATAGCAAATCAATAAAAAAGCCAACATGCTACGAATGTGCGACAAAGCAAATTGTTGACAAAAAACGAGAAAAAATTACAATAAGTTTGGAGAAAAAAAAAACACCCACCAAGTTACAACAACTTGAAATAAATTTCATTTCAATTTCACATTCATTAACGTCAACAATGCTCAGTTGGTCGTTCGTCTTCTATCTCGGCTCCGAAGCAGTTTCGATGCTTTGCCAACTCATTTTCTGTTGCTGCTTTTATTGCCGTTGGCGAAATTTATGGTAACAGTGGATACTCGTGGTAGTGAAGAACACTCACTACAATGAATAGTCTTCATTGTTTTTCATTCAGCCTGGCTGAATAAGGTTTTCTATAGGAAAACTTTCATTCAGCCTGGCTGAATAAGGGTTTCTACAGGAAAACTTTCATTCAGCCTGGCTGAATAAGGTTTTCTACAGGAAAACTTTCATTCAGCCCTGCTGAATAAGGTTTTCTATAGGGAAACTTTCATTCAGCCTGGCTGAATAAGGTTTTCTATGGGAAAACTTTCATTCAGCCTGGCTGAATAAGGTTTTCTATGGGAAAACTTTCATTCAGCCTGGCTGAAGTAGGGTTTCTTTAGGAAAACATTCATTCAGCCTGGCTGAATAAGGTTTTCTATAGGAAAACTTCTATTCAGCCTGGCTGACTAATCTTTACTATAGGAAAACTTTCATTCAGCCTGGCTGAATAAGGTTTTCTATAGGAAAACTTCTATTCAGCTTGGCTGAATAAGGTTTTCTATAGGAAAACTTCTATTCAGCTTGGCTGAATAAGGTTTTCTATAGGAAAACTTCTATTCAGCTTGGCTGAATAAGGTTTTCTAAAGGAAAACCTCTATTCAGCTTGGCTGAATAAGGTTTCTATAGGAAAACTTCTATTCAGCCTGGCTGAATAAGGTTTTCTATAGGAAAACTTCTATTCAGCCTGGCTGAATAAGGTTTTCTATAGGAAAACTTCTATTCAGCCTGGCTGAATAAGGTTTTCTATAGGAAAACTTCTATTCAGCCTGGCTGAATAAGGTTTTCTATAGGAAAACTTCTATTCAGCCTGGCTGAATAAGGTTTTCTATAGGAAAACTTCTATTCAGCCTGGCTGAATAAGGTTTTCTATAGGAAAACTTCTATTCAGCCTGGCTGAATAAGGTTTTCTATAGGAAAACTTCTATTCAGCCTGGCTGAATAAGGTTTTCTATAGGAAAACTTCTATTCAGCCTGGCTGAATAAGGTTTTCTATAGGAAAATTTCTATTCAGCCTGGCTGAATAAGGTTTTCTATAGGAAAATTTCTATTCAGCCTGGCTGAATAGTTTTTTCTATAGGAAAATTTCTATTCAGCCTGGCTGAATAGTTTTTTCTATAGGAAAATTTCTATTCAGCCTGGCTGAATAAGGTTTTCTATAGAAAAACTTCTATTCAGCCTGGCTGAATAAGGTTTTCTATAGTAAAACTTTCATTCAGCCTGGCTGAAGAAGGTTTCTATAAAAAACCTTCATTCAGCCTACGGAGGTTCAACTGTTTTTATTTTCATTTGTGTTGTTGTTGCTCCTATTAAATGGAATTTATTGAAATACAATTGCTGAATTGCTGTTGAGCAGGACATACTTTAACAAGAGAAATCCATAAATTTTTCTAATGACCGATCCCCTCCCCCTCAACCCCACATGTTTATAACACCACACCAGAGAAGCTACGGGTCGTGATGGACTTCCCCCCCAAGCCATCCACCTTCTCCTCATGGTTGTAATGACCTTTCAATGAATGGTTGTCATCCATTGTCCATTGTGGAACGAAGTGAAGTGAATTGGAGAATTTACTTCATTATAGCAATGTATCAACCAAACTAGGGGAAAAAAGTCTGCAGAACAGCAACAACAATAACAACATTAAGTTTCTAGCTGGTATTCCGGTATAATTTGCTTGAATATTTGTTTGGTTGCTGTTGTTGTTATTGAATTCAAATTGGAAACGTTGCCATTGTTGTTAACCATTCAGTCAGTCCTGTTAAAGTGAAACTCAGACCAATTGTGACCACTCCAGGTTGGCTAGCTCAAGTGGAGGACTGTGGTGCAGTGTAGTGGACTTTACGTTTTCATTGTTTGTTTGGCTGTCAACAACGTTCGACATTGCCATGGACAAGGACAAATATCGAAGTCTTCGATTTGGTTGTGTGTTGGCATTTTCTACTCTGTGTTGATTTTTTTGCAGTATCTTCTTTCTAGCTTTTTATCCTTTTTATTGTACCGAGAAATCGGTATTAATGTCATTTTAACAAAATATTGGCTTTATCTATGTCTGTGACTGTGTGAAGTTTTCTTATTAGAGCCAAGGTTGGAGACAAATGTATTGACAACGATACAGCAGCGGCAACAGCAGCATTTGGTCATAAAAGGATATTCAATGAGTTTGCAAACAATCGAGATAAGTTTTTAACGAGGGGTCCCTTTGCAGAAATAAAAAATCATTAAAACATTTCTATTCAGCTAGACTGAATGGGTTTCCTATAGAAAACCATATTCAGCCATTCTGAATGAAAATTTTGGTATTCAGCCAGGCTGAAAAGATGGTTTCTTATAAAAAACCTTATTCAGCCAGGCTGAAAATAAGTTTTCCTATAGAAAACCTTACTCAGCCAGGCTGAATAGAAGTTTTCCTATAGAAAACCTTATTCAGCCAGGCTGAATAGAAAAACTTATTCAGCCAGACTGAATAGATGATTTCCTATGGAAAACCTTATTCAGCCAGACTGAATAGATGTTTTCTTATAGAAAACCTTATTCAGCTATGCTGAATAGAAGTTTTCCTACAGAAAACCTTATTCAGCTAGGCTGAATAGAAGTTTTCCTATAGAAAACCTTATTCAGCCAGGCTGAATAGAAGTTTTCCTATAGAAAACCTTATTCAGCCAGGCTGAATAGAAGTTTTCCTATAGAAAACCTTATTTAGCCAGACTGAATAGAAGTTTTCCAATAGAAAACCTTATTCAGCCAGGCTGAATAGAAGTTTTCCTATAGAAAACCTTATTCAGCCAGGCTGAATAGAAGTTTTCCTATTGAAAACCTTATTCAGCCAGGCTGAATAGAAGTTTCCCTAAAGAAAACCTTATTCAGCCAGGCTGAATAGAAGTTTTCCTATAGAAAACCTAATTAAGTCAGGCTGTATGAAAAATTTCTTAACGAAAATCAATCGCTTTCCTCAAACTTCGATTCAGACCCATCTCCGAAAACTGAATCACAACATAATCACATAAATTTCCTGTATTGAGTTCGTTAATGCTCTGCAGGAGTTCAATTTTCTATATTCTCCACATTTTGGCTTCTTCTTCAACGTCGTTGTTGTCTTCTTCTTCCTTCGGTACCAATGGCGATAGCAATAAATTGATTTAACAAACAAAACAACACGGCAACAAGGACAACAGTACCAATAATGCGACTCACAATAATAACAACAACTATACTTTACTTGAAGTTGCAGTTGTGAAAGTGTGTGAGAAAGAGGGGGAGAGAGAGAGAGACTTGAACTGCAATTTGCTAGCAATCGTTGCTGTTTTTATATTTATGAGTTGGCTAGTTAGAAGCGTTCTAACGATTATGACGATGGTGCTGGTGATGATGATTATGGTATTATTGGTGGCAACCGTGTCATTATTGGAGTATGAAGTTTATGATATGATGATGGAATGTTGATGTTCCAAAAGCCGTTTTAGTATATTAAAATTAAAGAATACAAATATTGAAATAATATAAAGTCTCCCATAATAAAATTTGTCACAAACAAAATTTTATATACATTTCATGACCTCGAAATCACAAATTCTCAATACACATACCTGCCTGCAGATGTTTTTGATTATAGGGAGGCTGCCAATCAAAATGTGGATTTAAAATAAAATTTGTTTTGGAAAGTACCGCTGAGTATATCAAAATATCCCAACATTTACCAAAGTGGGTTCTGAACTATACAACTCTAGAGTTCAGGCAGAAAGAGCTTGTATAAATCAAGCTGAGCCGTTCCGTCATTGCAAATATTTTTTGTGAATATTAGACTTGGACATCCTGACTATCGACAGCTCGGGTAGGTCGAAATCTCTATTTGGAAATTTGTTTGTATATATTATTCCGATCTGCCAGAAGGCCGCTCAGAGAACTGATACAAGTTGCAAGTATGACAGACCTCTAGGTCAGTGATGTACACGAAGAGAGGATGATAATTTGTGAATGTATGTGTGAGAGTAACAAATGTAGTCAAAATATAGACTCTAAATCAGGGTTAGCCAACAATACATATGCAAACTGCTATGATTGTGTTGGACACACGCATAGATCCGTTGGGAGAGTAATTTTCGCTCTCTCGGTACAGATCGTCTATGTTAAAGCATTGCAAAGCATACGACATGTTCGATGTCGAGAATAATGTTGAGTTCGAACACAGAAGTGTCATTGTATTGGTACTCTCCCAAAGCGCCCGTGGGCGCCTGTTTGGTGAACGATGCTCTAAATAGCATTCATACATATGTAGTCGCTCAGGCAGTTGAAAACCAGTAAAGACAACTCTAAAGTCGGACGGAACCGACTATATGATAACCTTCACCGCTTTTTAAACCAAGCGTCTAAACGTTGTTCTCTAATGATTTTGGTGGTATATATACAAAAACTGTCGAAACAATATACGTAGCATCCACCACTTGAATTGAATCGAACAAAATTTTGCATGAGAGCTAGACCTAATGGATCGATTTGATCTAAATTTGGCACGTGCCGATAAGAACAAAATTTAAAACACTGCAATGCATGCTCATTGTTTTCTGACACTTCTTGATTACATAGTGAATCATTAATATGAAATCCGGCGAAAATATATATGGGAGCTATATCAAAATCCGACTCAAATCCGTAAAGTTTTATATGTGGGAGTTATATCTAGACCTGAACCGTTTTTCACCAATATCAATTCGGATCAAAAATGCGACCTCTGACAGAGGAGGACAATTATCCATTTTAACTGGCTGTCATCTATAGAATTTATGTCCTGTCATTATTGTCATCTATATTTGTATACCCTTAACCAAACTGTGCTACAGGGTATTTTGTCTTTGTGCATATGTTTGTAACAGGCACAAGAAAACGAGGTAGACACATGGTTCCTTTTGAGAATATGCATAGAATCACATTTTAAGTCGATTTATGCATGTCCGTCTGTCTGTCCATGTAAAATTGTAAACAAAGTACAGGTCGCATTTATGATACAAATTGGATGAAATTTGGCATAGGTCACTTATTTGGCCCAAAGACGAACCCTATTGAAAATGGAAATAATCGGTTCAGATTTAGATATAGCTCTCATATATATTTCCGTCCGATTTATTGTAAATGGTGTACCAAAGTCCCTAGATATATTTCGATTTGCACGAAATTTGGCACATCACACTGGATTAGGCCTAGAATGATGTGTGTTAAGTTTTCTGAAAATCGGTCTAGATTTAGATTTAGCTCCCATATATATTTTCGTCCGTTTTAATATAAATGGTGTAACAAAGACCCTACATATCTCTCGATTTTCATGAAATTTGGCCCAGGGCACGAAATAAAAATTTAGTATCGGTTGCACAATGACATGTTTATGGATCCAATTTCATTTTACTGGTGCTTTAAAAATGCGACCCAAAGTGGTGAAGAGTATCATGTGATCGGGCCCGTCCGACTTAACTACTTTCTTTACTGGTTAAAACTTTGATCAGTATTAATTTTTGTAAATTAAAAACCAGAAAGGAAAGTAGTAAAGTCGGATGGGGCCGACTATATGATACCCTTCACCATTTTGGGTATATTCAACAGATGAATCCTAACAGACGTTGAAGGACCATAAACACGAAAATGGATCCATAAAAATGACATTCTGCAATCTATACTAAATTTTTCATTTGGTCAGATATAGATATAGCATATATATATATATATATACTAGCGGGCCCGACAAACGTTGTCTTGCATAGCAATATTGTTGATGTATAATTCACATAACGATAGCCCAAGATTAAGTTAGCTTTTTCTACTCTCCACGATTTGAGATAGTACTCTGAAATTTGCACATACATTGCTACTACTCCGATGATATTTGGTATTGAAAATATTCAATATTAGTTCACTATAACGGTATCTCGCAATATGAGAAATGTTGACGATATTTTCATCAGAATTGGTTGTAATTGAGCAAAAAGTATCACTATCAATATTGGCACATGTTTCCGGGTACCGCCCATAAAATGGTAGCCCTAAACATTTCGTATCTTAAAGATCTTGGTCACGGTTTCAACAGAATTGCTTTTAATATAATATAGGGTATACTCATTGAGCAGAAAATCTCTCTACTTAATATTATCAATATTGGCCCAAGTATCCGGGTAACGCCTTAATATTCGGTATTTGGCTGTAATTTTATATTTCAATGATCATAAGTAGAAAATGTTCCTAACAAAATTTGCCCAAAGTTCCCAAAAGCCACTCCACATTATGAGATCATTTAGGGATGTGGGTGCGTTTTCCCTAATGACTATGCCTAATTCGAACCCAGTAGTTCAGTTTCTTTCAATTCAATTCTTTCCTTCAGGAGGTATCATTACATTGGGTAGATGCCTAAATGCTGGCCGATATATTTCATTATCGTCAGGTTCGGCAGAAAGCGGAATGATTAAAACCGATGGCTAAATCGTCTTAGAATTCCATATTTTTAGGGTAAAAACTGAGTATTTCGAGTAACGACTATCCCCTGTACTATTATAGAATACGAATATATGGGGACAAGCACAACCAAAAACCAACCGACTATATGATACCCTTCACCACTTTGGGTACCAATCAGAAATTTATGAAAAATCGAATGTCAATCATTGAGCAAAATATGTAAACGACGTAAATCGGAAGATTTTTCCGGGCCTAATTCAATATCCTGTGCAAATTTTTTGTCTCAATCGGACAAATATTGGAATTTTAGTGCACCATTTACATAAAATCAGTCGAAACTATAAATGGGAGCTATATCTAAATCTGAACCGATTTCAAATAAACTTCGCACACATCAAACTGCACCTAATCTAGTACGCTGAGCAAAATTTTGTCTCAATCGGAAAAATATTGGAATTTTAGTGCACCATTTACATAAAATCGGACGAAACTATATATGGGACCTATATCTAAATCTTAATCAATTTCAACAAAACTTGGCATGTATTATTTTCCATGAGGATCCAGGTATGGTCAAGGACCACGCCTATAATTTTCGGTGATTATCAGATAACAATATGGGATGAAGTGGACCGAAATTTTAATTTTTTGTGTTCTTTTTTTTGAGTCAATCTATAGGCCACAATTAAAAGCCGAACATCACAACACAACCCATGGTGAAGGGAATCTGGAAAAATAATTAGAAGGGCTGTCCTGAATATTGGTAACAGTTGTGTGAAAAATTGCCGAAGCTCATAATATAGAACCATACAAAGCTAGATATCATATGGTCGGCCCTCTTTCGACTTACTGTTCCGCGCACTGGTAAAACCTGTGTTTAAATGCGAAGAGCTCCGCAAACCATGTGCTGAGTGTGAAAATATATATTGGAGCTTTATCTAAATCTGAACCAATTTTCTCGAATCTTAAGACATATAAGAGATCCAATACAGGACGGTACACAAAATTTGAGCATCTTGAAATTTTCCATGAGAATCCAGGTATGGTCAAGGACCACGCCTATAATTTTCGGTAATGATCATATAACAATATTGGGATGAAGTGGAGCGAAAATTTAATTGTTTTTTTTTTTCGAGTCGATCTATAGACCACACTTGAAAGCCGAACATCACAACACAACCCACGGTGAAGGGAATCAGGGCAAGTAATTAGAAGGGCTGTACTGAATATTAGTAATATTTGTTGACCTCTAGAAGGTCAAAAGGGTGCAAGTATCGCGAAATATTTCTCAAGCTCAGAATATAGAACCACATAAAGTTAGATATAATATGGTCGATCCCATCCGACTAAACTGCTCCACTCACTGGTAAAACCTGTGTTTAAATGCGAAGAGCTACGTAAACCATAGGCTGAGGGTATAAACCTGTCGGCAACACCGGCTGACACTTTTTTACTTGTTTTACAAAATAATTCTAGCAAATTTTCTAAATTTAAAACTTTAAAACATCGCCCAACCCTCGCCACCCATTGAGAATGCTATAAACTTTCCAACTAATTGCTACGACCAATATAAGCCACTTAGTCATTGCAGCAGCAGCAGCACCATCATCTTCAGGTCATTGTTTATGTTTATTTCCTGCGTTGCTAAGAGTCCCAATCCAATGACGTCTGTGTTTGTCATTAAAATGTCGAGGTGTGGACTTAGGATGTATCCACACAAACACAAATCTACACACGCACACAACCAAACAAACATTGCCAGCCTAATGCCCATCAAGTTCAAATGGACTCAATTAGGCATTTCACAATATCCTTTGGATAAAATCGTAACTCTTGAAATTTGTATTGGCTGCGTCCACTTCTAAACACCTTGTCACTTAACAAGAGCCAGACCGGCAGTCAGTCAGCTAACTAGGCAGCCAGCCAGCTATCCAACCAACCATGCAAGCAGAATTTAGTCCTCAATATGTATATAATCTGTTTCCTCCTGTGTGTCCCGCTCTCTCCCAATGTCTTTCATCGCACTCCCAATTATGGTTAAGACGGATGTGTGGGACTAAAGTACTGGCCAGTTAGCTGACTGCAACGGATGTCGCATGTCTGTCTGTCTGTCTGTCTGCCGTTAAGCCATTGTCCATGGCATCTTTTGACAAGTGTTTAATGCATCAGGAAACGGAAGTTTATGCAGTCTTTAGCTGGTTGTCATGTTCAGAGTTATGAATGTCAGTCTTCATGCAGTTGTTGTTGTTGTTGCTATTTAGATTATTAGTGAGTTGTTGATGTTCTTGTTGTACTTGTCAATGATTTGCTTGAGGCTTTTATGTCTTATGCACACACCGACACACACACACACACTTAACACACAAGTTAAATTGCCTGTGATTTCTTAGACAACGGGCAAATCACAATTCATATTTCATCGGCACATGCAGCGTGTGCAGAGTGCGCGCGGCATTATGATGAACATCGCCGTAGCTATAACTACCAGAACTAAGATTCTGTTCTGGCATCAGGTGAAATCCATAAATTCAAGTGCTAAATGAAACTTGCAGATGCTCTCCAGAAGTTATTGACGATTAATTTCAGTGATGAAGATGCTACTTTGGATAATTTCTGAAATAAACATTTTCAAGCTATAAGATATTTTATAGCTTAGCAGGCGGTGTTAATGAAAGATAATTTAACACTGTCGGGCAATTTAATGAGAGTAAAGTTAGGTGTGATTAAAAATAAGATGCATTAAAAATTAAGACCATGGCATGGTGGCAATAATATAGCATTTAAAATTACTAACTTTAGTTACTTACGATAGAACTTAAATTATTGTTATGTATGTCGATAAAAATGGGAGCGAAACAAGAAGTTGGATTCTTATTCCGTTAATCGAAAAGTTCTGTGAAGGTACCGCCACATTTTTATACCCTTCACCACACTTTTTTTTTTTTTTTTTTTTTTTTTTTTTTTTTTTTTTGAGAATATGCATAGAATCACTTTCTGAGTCGATTTACACATGTCCGTCCACGTATTTTTGTAAACAAAGTACAGGTCGCATTTATGATCCGATTTGGATGAAATTTGGCATAGGTCACTTGTTTGGCCCAAGGACGAACCCTATTGAAATTGGAAAAAATAGGTTCCGATTTAGATATAGCTCCCATATATATTTTCGTCCGATTTAATGTAAATGGTACACCAAAGTCCCTATATATCCCTCGATTTGCACGATATTTGGCACAACGTAATGAATTAGGTCTAGAATGATGTGTTTTAAGTTAAAAAAATCGGCTTTGAAAAGGACTATTCCTAGAATGAAGACAAATGTCGAACTTTGACAAATATGAATTTAGTTCGCATATGTAAGTTTCGCATCAGGGCGGAATAAATACAAGTTATCAACGTACGACCTTTGTAAAGCCACATAGCCCAATATGTCTGATGAGCCGCTTAACCAACGGCGAAACGCGTCGAATAATGGTGGGTACGTAGGTTCTTCTCCTGGCTTTCCTTTTCATTTCCGATTCGCACAAAATTTTGCACAGAGTACTGAATTTGGTCTAGATTGATATATGCCACGTTTTGTTGAAATCGATTCAGATTTAGATATAGCTCCCATATATTCTTTCGTCCGATTTATATAAATGGAGCACCATACTGTCAATATTGGCTCGATTGAGACAAAATTTGGCACAGAATACTGACTTGAGTCCAGATTGATGCATGCGAAGTTTTGTAGGAATCGGTTCAGATTAAGATATAGCTCCCATATATCGTCCGATTTTAGGTAAATGGTGCTCCAAATTCAAGTCTGCCCGATTGACATGCAATTTTTTTATAGATTTCTGAATGGTATGTGTTTTGTTTGTTATTGGTTTAAATATCTATGTAGATCACATTTGTTTTCCACCCGATCCCATGTCAATGGTCATCCAAAGATGCTATGTGGCTTCTATCAACAGGATATTGTACACATTATAATCTCTTGTACGTACTCAAAGTGGTGAAGGGTATCATATAGTGGGCTCCAACCGACTTTTGATCTTTCCTTTCTTTTTGTTTTGTTTTTTTTTTGTGTAAAAACTTCTTGGCAGAAACAAACATAACAGTTTTTAGCAGGTTTCCAAAGATTCTGGCTGTAATTTGGCTTCTCAGTGAAAATCCCCCATGTCACGTTATATTTAGAAAGACGACTCATGGTGGCTGTCTAAATCTAGTTGGAACTTCGCAATATAAAAAGTTCTATTGAAAACTGTCGGATATGCCAACCTAAAACACAGTTTTGACGAAAATTAATTTTTTATTTCACGAAGTTCCCCCACAAGGGCGACATATTGATTTTAACGATCGATAGCATTTTTATACCCTGAGCCTTATAGCTAATGAGGGTGTATTCTTTACTGACTTACTTAGCTGGCTTGTGACAGAACTTTAGTTCCATGAGCCGAGCTTGAAAAAGATTTCCAAACGCTTCGGTCTTTTGCACAGTTTTTCCAATTTGAAAGACCATGTTCGCAATGTTGACTTCCACTTGGTCTTTCCATTTTATTCGTGAACCATCAGCTGGTTCGCTTGTGCTGTTGTGTGAGAATGGATGAAAATGCGCATTCACACAACATGACCTAGCCAATCTAGTCGCTGCAGCTCGATACGTCGGGCAATGCCGATGTTCGAGGGTAGCTGATACAACTCATTGTCCATTCGACGGCAATATTAATCGTCAACGCATATTTACCCATATATCTTCCGGATAATTTTTCTTTCATCTGCTTACGTAAGTACCAATACTTCAGATCCATACAACAGGGAGGTGGCCTTGTTTCTAAACTACTTACTTAGACCATTTTTTATGACTTTGACTATCTCGAAGTTGTAGTTCTCAAGTTCCACAGTTGGTCCAAGTCTACTGGACGTCTTGTGCGTTGATACCATCAGCATGGTCTTCTCGTCGTTTACTGCCAGGCCAACTTTGGCAGATTCCTTCTCAATTTATTCAAAGTTGGCAGTTACCGCTCGCAATGTTCGACCAATTATATCGATGTCGTCGGCGTAGGCAGTAACATGTGTTGTTTGGGGTACAGGTTGCCAGTTCACCTTCCAGCAGGACAAACTGTCACCTTGTCTGAATCCCCGACTTTAACTGCTGACCTTGTGCCAGTTAAAGTTATCCTGCATACCCGTATAAATTTTGCGGGAATGCCGAACGCAGACATGGCTTTAAACACCTCTGAATGGATAGGGCTGTCAAATGTGGCTTTTTTAGTCGGCGAATAGATGGAATGTGTCGATGTGTTTTTCGTTTTCGTGGGCAGAGTGAAAATCTGGTCAATGGTGGATTTGCCAGGATTTGGAGCCGCATTGGTATGATCCAGTAATATCATTATACCCTTCACCACACTGTGGTACAGGGTATTATGTCTTTGTGCATATGTTTGTAACAGGCAAAAGGACACGAGATAGACACATGGTTCCTTTTAAGAATATGCATAGAATCACTTTCTGAGTCGATTTATGCATGTCCGTCCGTCTGTCCGTCTGTAGATGTTAAATTGTAAACAAAGTACAGGTCGCATTTATAATCCGATTTGGATGAAATTTGGCACAAGTCACTTATTTGGCCCAGGAACGAACCCTATTGAAATTAAATAAAAACGGGTCAGATTTAGATATAGATCCCATATATATTTTCGTCCGATTTAAGATAAATGGGCAACAATGTCGCTATATATCTTTCGATTTGTATGAAATTTGGCACAGACTACTGAATTAGGTCCAGAATGATGTGTGCCTAGTTTCGAGAAAATCGGTTTAGATTTAGATATAGCTCCCATATATAGATTCGTCCGATTTAAGGTAAATGGGGCACCAAAGTCCCTCTATATCTTTCGATTTGCATGAAATTTAGCACAGAGTACTGAATTAGGTCCATAATGATGTGTGCCAAGTTTCGAGAAAATCGGTTCAGATTTATATGTAGCTCCCATATATAGTTTCGTCCGATTTAAGGTAAATGGGACACCAAAGTCCCTCTATATCTTTCGATTTGCATGAAATTTGGCACAGTGTAATGAATTACGTCCAGAATGATGTGTGCCAAGTTTCGAGAAAATCGGTTCAGATGTAGATATAGCTCCCATATATAGTTTGTCCGTTTTAAGGTAAATGGGACACCAAAGTCCCTCTATATATTTCGATTTGCATGAAATTCGGCACAGCGTACTGAATTAAGTCTACAATGATGTCTGCCAAATTTCATGAAAATCGGTTCAGATTTTGATATAGCTCCCATATATAGTTTCTTCCGATTTCATGTAAATGGTGCACCAAAGTCCCTATATATCTTTCGATTTGTACGAAAATTGGCATAACGTACTGAATTGAGCCTAGAATGATGTCTGCCAAGTTTCATGAATATCGGCCCAGATTTAGATATAACTCTCATATATCGTTTCGTCCGATTTCATGTAAATGGTGATGGGATATATGGGATCTATATATATTTTTTTTCGTCCGATTTAATTTAAATAATGTGCCAAAGTTCTTTTGTTGCATAGCGTACTGAATTTAGTCCAGAATTTTGTGTGCCAAATTTCGTAAAAATCGGTTGGGATTTAGATATAGCTGATATGAAGTAATTGACGCACCAAGAAACCAATATATGGCTAATAGGAACTAAACGTACCGAAATTAGTATAATTTAACATGTGTCAAGTTTCGTTGAAATCGTTTCATATTTGGATATAGCTTCTATATATACTTTCGTCCGATTTTAAGTAAATCGTACAGCAAACTCCTCATGTTTGTCAGATTGACATCAAATTTTACACAACGTACAAAATTGAGCCTAGAATAACGTAGTTACGTTTTCTAGAAGTATATACATAGCCCAACTGATGACCTATTGATATTTGTTTGAAGTCGATTTTCATACTTTTGTCCCAAACGAATGACATGTTTATGGATAGATCTAGTCCGATTCACATTTAGATAAATATCACATATTTTATTTCATCCAATTTCATGTTAATAATGCTATTTAATATACCCATAGTGGTGAAGGGTATCATATAGTCGGCCCCGTCCGACCTTACTACTTTCCTTACTTGTTGACCATTGGGTTCAGTCGTCACACAGCAAGCTTTATATGCGATGGGAAGGAGACTTATTCCTCAATAATTTGGCACATATCGTCTTGTCGCCTTATTTTGTGCACGGCACACAGGATGCTGTGGTTCCAATCATTGGGCATGCATTCCTCTAGCCGAATTGTACTAATCAGCTGATGCTTGTTCCTGACCAGCATCTGACCACCAATCTTGAATAATTCGGCATGAAACACATCGTCTCCTGTTGTTTTTTACTCTTCAGCCGTTTGATTACTATTCTAACCTCTTCCTGGCTTGTTGGTACACACTCTCTACCTTCATCTCCTCTTGGTTCTGGTGTATCTCCTTCGGCGCCAATATTTGATACCATAAGCCTTGCAAAATAGTCCTTCGATTTGCTCCCGCTCACGTTTTTCTTGTTCTTTCTTCTGTTGTCTGAAAATACGTTTCTCCTCTCTCATTTTCTCCCGATAATTCTCTCTATAATTTTTCATATAGGTAGAATTACGACACTCCTGATCGTACCAAGGGGTTTTTTATGGTGGTCTTTGATACCCAAGAGTTTCTTTTGCTTGTGCTTCTATATTATTGTCGGGACAAGGAGGTGGGTAAATTGAGCGGAGTAGGCCTCTGCTATCTGTAATGGTGTACTCACATTGATTAAAATGTTCCTCATCGAAATATAGATTTTAGACCGATTTACAAATGTCCGTCCGACTTTATATCTGTTTAATTGGCTGGTGCGCACTATAACTCCCGAAGGGTGTATCTGGTTTCATCCAAACTTTTCACATCGTAATATTTATTCCAAACTTAGTTCAAGTTCGAAGACGGGGAATATCGGTCCACTCCTTCTGGTAACTCGCCCACAAAATGATCAAAATTGTGCACAAATTAATTTTATAATGTCATGTGAGCGGACTATCGGATTTGAACCAAATTTTGAAAAATTTTATATTGTAATCATAACTGTATCACCCAAAAGTATGAGCATAAAAAATCAAGTATCTAGACACTTGAAGCAACGTCACATTGTGATCGGAACAAATAAATTGTGGATAATGCTCATGGAAAGAAGGACGGCTGTGACATTTAACGATGTAATAAAAAAATTAATGAGCCCTCCAAGTCGATAATGTACTACCAACACTAAGATACCCTAAGTCCTGAGGAAATATCGATGGTAATGCTTATACAAGTAGATACACCAAGAGTCGTAGGCTCAAAATAAGTTCTCAGTTTGGCGTTAGCCACACACATATATCCCGAAGCTTGGAAAGCAGTCAGGGTAGTCCCGTTACTAAGGTCTGGCAAGAAAGCCAGCAGAATTGAATCGCGCAGTTCGATTTCAATTCTGTCACCTGTGTAAGGACGTTTGGGATATTACTCATCCCATCGATGAGAAACAGATTTTTGGTAGGCTAATATCAACAGGGATGCTGTAAGATGTCGCAGGCACTTGAAGCCATTTCCACACATATTTGTAGAGGACTTAACCAGAACAGATTGTACAACTAAACAGTCCTGGTGACTCTTGCTCTATCGTTGGCCTTCTATAAGGTCAACCATGTCAAGCTATTCGAAAACATAGAACAGACCAACCTCCATGTTAAATAGGTTTTAATATTCACATAAAAAGTAAGATTGCCTATTGGTCTTTGGGTGCTTGAAAAAAATATTCTTTAAAAATCCACGCCTATTGGTCTTTGGGTGCTTGAAAAAATATTCTTTAAAAATCCACGCCTATTGGTCTTTGGGTGCTTGAAAAAATATTCTTTAAAAATCCACGCCTATTGGTCTTTGGGTGCTTGAAAAAATATTCTTTAAAAATCCACGCCTATTGGTCTTTGGGTGCTTGAAAAAATATTCTTTAAAAATCCACGCCTATTGGTCTTTGGGTGCTTGAAAAAATATTCTTTAAAAATCCACGCCTATTGGTCTTTGGGTGCTTGAAAAAATATTCTTTAAAAATCCACGCCTATTGGTCTTTGGGTGCTTGAAAAAATATTCTTTAAAAATCCACGCCTATTGGTCTTTGGTGCTTGAAAAATATTCTTTAAAAATCCACGCCTAAAAAATATTCTTTAAAAATCCACGCCTATTGGTCTTTGGGTGCTTGAAAAACCATTCTTTAAAAATCCACGCCTATTGGTCTTTGGGTGCTTGAAAAATATTTTTTTAAAAATCCACGCCTATTGGTCTTTGGGTGCTTGAAAAAATATTCTTTAAAAATCTACGCCTATTGGTCTTTGGGTGCTTGAAAATTTTTTCTTTAAAAATCCACGCCTATTGGTCTTTGGGTGCTTGAAAAAATATTCTTTAAAAATCCACGCCTATTGGTCTTTGGG
This sequence comes from Musca vetustissima, assembly GCF_032173495.1. Taxonomy (NCBI): domain Eukaryota; kingdom Metazoa; phylum Arthropoda; class Insecta; order Diptera; family Muscidae; genus Musca; species Musca vetustissima. The sequence continues at coordinate 42,169 of NW_026882589.1, forward strand.
TGCTTGAAAAAATATTCTTTAAAAATCCACGCCTATTGGTCTTTGGGTGCTTGA
>NW_026882590.1:0-42216 GCF_032173495.1 Musca vetustissima
TTTGGACCAAGAATGACCCTCACCCAAAATGTAAGATTCTAGCTACAGCCGTTTCGTCTGGGCGTTGATGAATCGTTAAATCAGTAGTCAGTCAATCACTTTACTTTTTATACCCTTCACCACACTGTGGTACAGGGTATTATGTCTTTGTGCATATGTTTGTAACAGGCAAAAGGAAACGAGATAGACACATGGTTCCTTTTGAGAATATGCATAGAATCACTTTCTAAGTCGATTTATGCATGGCATAGGTCACTTATTCGGCCCAAGGACGAACCCTATTGAAATTGGGAAAAATCGGTTCAGATTTAGATGTAGCTCCATATATATATATATTTAACCGATTTAATGTAAACGGTCCCTATATATCTTTTCGATTTGCACGAAATTTAATACAGCCTAATCATTTAGGCCTACAATTATGTTTGCCAAGTTTCGTGAAAATCAGTCAAGATTTAGATATAGCTCCCATATATAGTTTCGTTCGATTTTATGTAAATGGTGCACCAAAATCCCTATATATCTTTCGATTTGCACCAAATTTGGCATAACGTACTGATCAGAACCTAGAATGAAGTCTGCCAAGTTTCGTGAAAATCGGTCCAGATTTAGATATAGCTCCCATATATAGTTTCGTCCGATTTTATGTAAATCGTCCACCAAAGTCGCTAAATATCTGTCGATTTGCACGAATTTTGGCATAACGTACTGAATTGAGTCTAGAATGATGTCTACCAAGTTTCGTGAAAATAGGTCAATATTTAGATATAGCTCCCATATATAGTTTCGTCCGATTTCATGTAAATGGTGCACCAAAGTCCCTATATATCCTTCGATTTGCACGAAATTTGGCATAACGTACTGAATTGAGCCTAGAGTGATGTCTGCCAAGTTTCGAGAAAATCGGTCCAGATTTAGATATAGCTCCCACATATAGTTTCGTCCGATTTCATGTAAATGGTGCACCAAAGTCCCTATATATCATTCGTTTTGCACAAAATTTGGCATAACGTACGGAATTGAGCCTAAAGTGATGTCTGCGTTGTTTCGTGAAAATCGATCCAGATTTAGATATAGCTCCCTTTTATTATAGATTGATTTTAAGTAATTGACGTACTAAGGAACCAATAGGAACAAAACGTTCTGAAATTAGTATAACCTAACCTGTGACAAGTTTGTTTGAAATCGCTTAATATTTGGATAGACCTTCCATATATATTTTCGCCCGATTTCAAGTAAATTGGGCATCAAACTCCTCATGTTAGTCAGATTGACATCAAATTTTGCACAACTTACAAAATTGAGCATAGAATTACGTAGTTGCGTTTTCTAGAAGTGCAGACATAGCCCAACGGATGACCTATTTATGTTTGTTTGAAGTCGATTGACATACTTTATGGATAGATCTAGGTAGATTCACATTTAGATAAATATCACATTTTTTTTCATCCAATTTTATGTTATAGTCCTGTTTAATATACCCATAGTGGTGAAGGGTATCATATAGTCGGCCCCGTCCGACTTTACTACTTTCCTTACTGGTTTATTAGTATAGATAAATATTCATCATGGCCCCATGAACTACCCTATCTCAGATTTTTGTTAAGATTTTATTCCTCTCTTTCGTAACCGAATTGCCACTTGTATTTCAGAATCGATGGAGGTTTTAATTATTCTTTCCAACTTTGATTTTTAACCACTGTTTATGCTTGGGCATGAATTTAACGTCTTTAATTTGCAAAATCCCTTTTGTGAAATAGTGGACCCGATTTAACCAGTCACTTCGTTTACACTGATTCTTCCATTGCTCGCGTTATCTTTGTCTCCGTTTTTTTGTTGCTTTTACTCTTTCCGTAGTTTAAAATGTATCTTCCTGTTTAGAATTGCCACGAAGTGCAATGAATTGAAGAAGTGTTTGTCGTTTCTGGTAGGTTGTCTCAAAAATTGTCTTGAGTGAGCGAATAAATACGGCGTTTTAAATTAATGCAATTTCATTGTTTCGTCGGTATTCGAAAAGGCTTGCCGTTCAACAGCTACCAGCTAACAACACAATCGCACACACACACACATACATTGTATTCACAATGTGAGCCTTCATTTCAGCTGGGTGGCTATTATTGCATTGCCAGCAATTACTTTTTGGCATAATTATGCCCTCGAGTTAGAGTTAATGTCGTCCGTGGCACTGTACTCAACTCTACTCTACTGTGCTGGGCTATATTCAGTTGTAATGTTGTTGTTATTGCTGTTGCTGCTGCCGGTAAAATCATTGCTGTCTCTGGTGCAGGTTTTGGCTGTTCATTTAGGGTAGCGTCGCTTTCAATTTTGCCAAAGTCATAGCGTAAATATAAATGTCTTGATGTTGTTGTTGTTGCTACCCTGCCAATACGAATGAATAAATTTATGCTGAATTGCCATATTGGGTGTTACCACTACAAAATCGAGATTTTTTTATAAAGTTTCAAATGGTATGAATGAATATTGAATGTTGAAACTTTATAAATGTTTGAAATCGGAAATACTATTCGTTTCATTGCACACATTTAAATGAGAGGTTCATCAGATAATGACTTAAGCAATTGGAGTTATGTGGGTGTTAGAAAACAAATGTAGTTGTTATTAATACATCAATAATAACAACAGTTTCTAGCATTTTAATATTTATATCCTTTAACCCACTGTGGTATTCTCGTTCGATTTGTGGCAAATTGTGCACCAAAGAGTCAAATTTAAGCCGATTGGATAAACATTTTGCACAACGTACTGAAGTTAGGATAGCCTAACGTGTGCAAAGTTTTCTTGAAATCGGTTCAGATTAAGATATAGACACAAGCCACAGTTATGGACGAATCTTCACGAAATTTTGCATGTAGGAAGGGTTCGGCCCAATGAAGACCCCTATTGTTTTTGGTAAAGATCGGTTAATATTTAGGGGATGAAATGGACCAAAAACGTTATTTTTGTCTGACGGACGTAAGGGACGTAAGGGCGAGAAGTTGATAATATATCCAAAAGGAGTGGTTGGGCTCTAAATTGATACCAATTATATTGTCGTTTGTACTCGGATGTGGGAGTTACACGTAAATATATACAGGTGCTTACGGATTCGATGTTATTTAATACACCATTACCACACTAGAAGGCAGAAATATAGCGGTGATCGCATTGAAATGTTCCATGAGGAACATGATGTGATCGCTTTGAAATTTTCCATGAGGATCCCGGTATGGTCAAGGACAACGCCTATAATTTGCGGTGATGATCAGATAACAATATTGGAATGAAGTGGATCGAAAACATATTTTTATACCCTTCGCCACACTGTGGCACAGGTTATTATGTCTTTGTGAATATGTTTGTAACAGGCAAAAGGAAGCGAGATAGACACATGGTTCCTTTTGAGAATATGCATAGAATCACTTTCTAAGTCGATTTATGCCCGTCCGTCCGTCTGTCTGTCCATGTTAAATTGTAAACAAAGTACAGGTCGCATTTATGAAAGTTGGCATAGGTCACTTATTTGGCCCAAGGACGAACCCTATTGAAATTGGAAAAAATCGGTTCAGATTTAGATATACCTCCCATACATTTTTTCGTCCGATTTAAGGTAAATGGTGCCCCAAAGTCCCTAAATATGCTACGATATGCACGAAATTTGACACAGCGTACTGAATTAAGCCTAGAATGACGTATATGAAGTTTCTTGAAAATCGGTTCAGATTTAGCTATAGCTCCCATATATATTATCGTCCGATTTAAGGTAAATTGTGCACAAAAGTCCCTAAATATCCTTCGATTTGCACACAATTTCGCACAGCGTACTAAATTAGGTCTAGAATGATGTTTGCAATGTTTCGTGAAAATCGGTTCAGATTTAGATATAGCTCCCATATATATTTTCGTCCGATTTAAGGTAAATGGTGCACCAAAGTCCCTAAATATGATTCGGTTTGCACGAAATTTGCCACAGCCTACGGAATTAAGCCTAGAATGACGTATATGAAGTTTCGTGAAAATCGGTTCAGATTTAGATATAGCTCCCATATATATTATCGTCCGATTTAAGGTAAATGGTGCACAAAAGTCCCTAAATATCTTTTTATTTGCACAAAATTTCGCACAGCGTACTGAGTTAGGGCTAGAATGATGTGTGCTAAGTTTCACGAAAATCGGTTCAGATATAGATATAGCTCCCATATATATTTTCGTCTGATTTAAGGTAATTGGTGCACTAAATTCCTTAAATATCTTATCCTAGAATGATGTGTGCTAATTTTCGTGAAAATAGCTCCGATTTAAGTGCGAATATATTTTTCGATTTGCACGAAATTTGCCATAGCGTACTGAATTGGGTTTAGAATGATGTGTGCTAAGTTTCGTGAAAATCCGTTAAGTTTTAGATATAACTCCCACATATTCGTCCGGTTTTACATATATGGTGCACCAAACTCCTAATGTTTGTCCGATTAACACGAAATTTTGCACAACGTATCAAATTGAGTATTGAATGACGTTCGTGGTGTTTGTTGAAATCGGTGCAGATGCAGCCAAAGCTTCCACATGTATTTCGAACGGTTGTCTGATTGAAATTAAATTTCTAACAGTGCGGCGTACCGAGAAGCTTGTATCAATGTTGCTATAAATCGTTTTCCATAAATTTGTCACATAGTAGCAGACGACTCTAACTCTGCCCGAATGAAATTAAATTTATCAGAGGTTGCAGAATGACATGTATATGTTCCTTCGAGTGGTGAAGAGTATTATATAGTCGGCCCAGTCCGACTTTACTACTTTCCTTACTGTTTTTTTGTGTTTTTTTTTTTTCGATCTATATACAAGATTGTGTCCCATTGCACAAAAACAAATCTAAAATAATGACATGGGGCATAAATTACCGAGGACATGTGTGTGAATACTCGGAAAAGGGTTAAACCGAAAAATGTGGGTGCCGTTAAACGAAAATGTGGACCGATATTTTTAACTATATGGGCATTTGGTACCCAATATCTATTGTATAAAATTTCAGCGAATTCAAATTTAAAATTTACCTGCCTGCAGACAAAACACAGCTCTATGCAAAATGTTTGCGATCTATCTCAATTCGTTTAGATTCTAGAGTGATTACAACAGACAAACGGACATGCTTAAATCGCCATACAATTTTGCGCTGATCAAATATATACACTTTATAGGGTTCGAAATGATGAGTTATAAACAAAAAACAAACTTAACATACCCTCCCCATAATACTGTACAAATGTACCCGGTTATTGAATTTTCTGCAAATATGTTTGTTTACCCTCCAAGAACAAGCTATGTCTAATTGAATCCACATCGGTTGAAAAATGCTGTCAAAACCCTTCGAAATACCGAAAAAAATTGCTACATCGCGACTATACAAATCGCAGATATACACTGTAAATTTCATTCGAAGGTTTTGTGTCGACAAAGAAATTGAAATGCAAAAAAACAGCCGCTTCTGTTCTAGGACTGGCCTATATCTCTGAAAAAACATTGAGACTCATGTATTCTATAATGTGACGGGACTTTTATGAGGGGATGCTTTCAAAATGTCGAAAATGAGTCAGCATTATATGGCAACTATACACAAAACATAAACCGACATTGATAAGTTTAAATAGGAAGATGATGAAAAACGCATCCAAACGCCAAAAATATCTAATACGTAAGAGGTTACCTTTATGGGAGTGTCGCTGGTAGGAACATTCACAGACCAGTAAGAATCCAACTTCCCAATGGCAGCTGATTACAACGAAAACTTAATTCAAAATACCGAATATCGGGATGTAACGTTATAGAGGGGGCTTCCCTAAAAAAAGTGGATCAGTTTAATAAAACGTGGACATATTAATGAGGTTTGATAGAGAAATTTTCTGCTTAGTAAGAATCCTTAGTTCACTTATGCACAAAATATTACGATAACGGTGATGGCTATGTAGGTCTTTTATTGTTCTCTTTTCGTCAGCCATTTTTGATAATGATCTACCAATTACGCTCTCACACACTTACTCTCAATTTAATTCTGTTTAACACTTCCCTTCCTGGAAAACTTCTCTAATGTGGGTCCTACACTCCTCATTTTGTTTAACCAAATGTTGTCATCGACAATGTTACCACTTGTGAGTGTGGAAAGTCTTTTATTAGGGATATTGTTAACATCGTCCATACAAGGAATGTTAAACCCATTAATTCTATTTTCTCAAGAATTTTAATGATCTGAACACTTGCCATCATTTTCTACTGGTAAGAGATACAAATTCAAGCAACAAAATCTGTATACATCTTGTTGTGATATTATTGGCTTTTGCTATGGATGACCCCATCCTAAACCAAAATTATTCACCCACAACCGAGTGGGACATCTAATGGCAATAAAATCATTTGAACCTAATGTCAATTGGTCCTAAAGCCTGTGCTCTGTGATTTACATTGATTGGCTTTGGAACTTTTGCTTTAGGCATGACATGGTTCCGTCCAATGCTGCAGTAATGTGTGCACAGTAAACGGCAGAGCAACGCAATGCCGTTACAATGTATGTATTTTGGTATAGGCTCTACAATATACATACCATGTATATATATGTATTGGTATGTAAATGTGTTAGAGTTTCATTGTGTCAGCTCAACTATTATTCCCAATACGCACATTCGACATCCATGGGCCAGAAAGTACTACTAGGGGCAAACTTGTTTAAATTAAACACCCGCCTAATGGTGCTTAACTGTTTGCCAGTCACCATCAGCTGTAGAGATATGCCACAATTGCATTGTCTATGTGAGGGTGTGAGTGCTTTGTGGAGAGGGAGCAGTTACCGGAAATTCAGCGTAGTCATTTGCATTTGTATTGTTCGAACCTAAATTGGATATGCTGAAAGTCAGACTGCAAGATAACCGAGATGCACACATAAATACAGTTTTGTTTAATAATGCCACGAAGATGTTCGATAACGAATTTATTTGGCTTTAAGAAAAGAAATATGAAAAGGTTTCTATGTGTTATGATATTGTTTGGTATTACTATTACCCACTAGAGGGCGGAAATGAAATTTTACAGTTCCGGTAATGGCCAAGGACGACGATAGTGAGTGCAATAAACGAAATTCTATTTTTATCAGATTTTCTAGTCGCTCTAGATTTTTGTGGTAGTTGTGTAGGGTACCAAGGCCGGCCTGTCCTACTATATTGCTCCTTTGCTCACTGAAAAAACATTAACCTTTATTGAATAAGTCCTGGAACTTGATAATTTTTAGAGAACCTAAAACATAAATTTAAATGCAATTTGGTTGAAACGCGTGCTCAAACTCTCCAAAATTCCGAAATTTAGGACATACCGTTGTATGCGTCTGCCATAAAAAGTGGACCAAATATTGAACATTTAGTAGGAACATTTTCTAACAAGTGTTAAACTAAAATATCAAATTGCACCAAATTTGGTTGAAAAAGGTGCCTAATAGCTCAAAAATACCCAATTTTGTTTGTTTCATTATGGGATCTACACTAAAAAGTGGGCCAATATTCATTATTTTTAGGAGAAACATTTTCTACAAAGTGTGAATCCAAAATATCAAACTAAAGCTTATTAATCGGATATTGGCTTTACCATTATTACCATTATGTAGCAGAGTATACGCAAAATTGTCAAGCTATAACTTAATTATACCCTTCACCACACTGTGGTACAAGGTATTATGTCTTTGTGCATATGTTTGTAACAGGCAAAAGGAATCGAGATAGACCCATAGTTCCTTTTCGATTTACGCATGTCCGTCTGTCCGTCCGTCCGTCCATGTATTTTTGTGAAATTTGGCACAGTTCACTTATTTAGCCCAAGGACGAACTCTATTGAAATTGGGAAAAATCAGTTCTGATTTAGATATAGCTCCCATATATATGTTCGTCCGATTTAATGTAAATGGTGCACCAAAGTCCCTTAATATCTTTCGATTTGCACGAAATTTGGCACAGCGTAATGAATTAAGCCTAGAGTGATGTCTGCAAAGTTTCGTGAAAATCGGTACAGATTTAGATATAGCTCCCATATATAGTTCTATCCGATTTTATGTTAATGGTGCACCAAAGTCCCTATATATATATTTCACTTTGCACGAAATTTGGCATAACATACTGGATTGAGCCTAGAGTGATGTCTACTAAATTTCGTGAAAATCGGTTCAGATTTAGATATAGCTCCCATTTATAGTTTCGTCCGATTTTATGTAGATGGTGCACCAAAATCCCTTTATATCTTTCGATTTGCACGAAATTGAGCACAGCGTAATGAATTAGGTCTAGAATGATGTGTGTTATGTTTCCTGAAAATCGGTTCAAATTTAGATATTGCTCCCATATATTTTCGTCCGATTTAATGTAAATGGCGTACCAAAGTCCCTTAATATCTTTCGATTTGCACGAAATTTGGCACAGCGTAATGAATTAGGTCTAGAATGATGTGAGTTAATTTTCCTGAAATTGATTCAGATTTAGATATATTTTCTATATCTGGCCAAATGAAAAATTTTGTATCGGTTGCAGAATGAAATGTTTATGGATCCAATTTAATTTTACAGGTTTTAAAAATGCAACGTCTGTTAAGATTCATATGTTGAATATACCCAAAGTGGTGAAGGGTATCATATAGTCGGCTCCGTCCGACTTTACTACTTTCCTTACTGGTTAATTGTGGCCTCTATCATGATTTCGACATACGGGTTTCATTCTGACCAAGAATATGTATACTTTATCGGATTATAGGTGAATATTGTGAGGAGTTGCAAACGGAATGACAAATTTAATATGCATCCTTGTGGTTGGTATATGTCCATATTTCTTATAGCGCCCCTACAAAGAACTCGCATAATTTTCGGTTTGTTGTTGCTCCCAGTACACTTCTGATAACTTGACATATTTCCAAAGTTGCATGTCTTCTACGTGGCACGGGTTTTGTGTTTTTACAAGTTTTTAAATAAAACTTATTCGGATAAAAATGTATACAGTTGTTATAAATCTTCCTCTATCTACCAGTATTTATGTATACGACCAATTTTACATTTATTCGAAATGTATCAATGTATTGATGTTAACACGTTATCCTTTAAATTTGTTCTCGTTACGTTTTTCCTTTGTCAGACCGAGTCTCTCCTATCACCTGAATTTTGTCGGAATTCTCGTATACAAATCCTCTTCTCCGAACAAAGTGTTTCTTACATCCTTTGGCAGGCATAAAAGCAGACACTCTTATCTGACATAAACACACACAGCCACAAACATACATACAAATATTTCTTCAAATAAATAAATGAAATGCTGAATTGTTTGTTGTCTTTGTGCCTTCGTTATTTTTATTCTTATTGTTGTTGTTGTTATTGTTAAATGCATATTCAGACTGACATACAAATTGAATGAATTATTGTTGTCACCGTATCGTTGTCGATAGGATGAAGCGAATAAATTTGAATGAATTCTTTCTTTCTTTATCTTAGACAAATTCAAATGGAGTTGTAAATGAAGGCGATTAATTGAAGACGAAAGAGCCATTGAAAAAGTTTTATTTTTCTGCAAATGAAAGACGTAAAAATATGTATACGAATATAAAAAGAAACTGTAAATAATTTATACTGATTTTTTCCATAAAAGATGGATAATGGAATTTAGAGTTGCTGCAGTCAGAGTACTTCTTGAAATATATATTTTTGTTAAATTTATTTTAATATTTATGAGATTTAGAAGAATATGTAAGGGTGTAGTTACAAAAGGTTTGTGTGATGAACAATATTTCAACCTTTTTATATGAGGGATATGTAAAAACATATACATATAGATCTATATTGCAAATTTTCTGTCAAGACGTCCCATAAACTCTTGCAAACCGAAATACCGACTAATATTAATAACGCTTGGAAAATTATGCTTTATTGAAAATTGTTACCGAAGAAGATTTCCATCAACCTAAACTGGGTTGTGTTCGAAAATTCTTGCGAACTTTACAGATATTTCGTTTTAAAAATGTCTCTGTGTCCATAAAAATAACAAAAACCAGTGAGCGGAGCAGTATAGTCGGACGGGACCGACCATACGATACCCTACGCAACTACCACGGAACTCTATCTTTCTGCGAATGTTTATTCCGAGCTTGGGCAATATTTCGTTATATTTGCTCAATCTAGCCCAATTAGTGATCAACAGCACCTCTTCATTACACTCACATATGTTCCGAATATTCATATTCAGTACAGTCATTATAATTAATTTTCCAGATTCCATTCGGCCTATTATTGACATCAAATCGAAAAAAAACGGAAAAAATTAAGTATTCGGTCCCCTTAATCCCAATATTATAATCTAATCATAACCGAAAATTATAGGCGTTGTTCTTGCCCACAACTGGAACCTCATGCAACATTTAAAAGCGGTCAGTGTTATATTTCCGCCCTCTATTGTGGTAATGGGTTACTAAATAATATCGGAATACGTAGATACCTCTGAATATTTAATTGCAACTCCCACATCCGAGTAGAATTGGTATTAATTTAAAGGTCAACCACTCATCTTGGATATACTATCAACTTCTCGGGTTTATGTCCTTCGGGAGTTAACATATTCGCCATAGAATACAAATTTTGTCATTTTTCACACAAAAGTAAGAGTCCATTTGACCCGCTAAATATTGACCGATCTTTATCAAAACATGCATGCTTATTCTTTTGCGATTTTTGGACCATAATTGCAGCCTCTGGAGCGACCAGAAAAACCCACAAAAATTTAGTATATAGTCCATTTCATCCCCTAAATATTAACCGATCTTTACCTAAACAATAGGGGTCTTCATTGGCCAGACGGACGGCCGGACACACATGTCTACAGCGACTCAGCTAGTCAATCGGTATACTTAAAGGTGGGTCTAGGACCAATATTTCGCGGCGTTACAAAATTTTGGGGCTGCACAAAGCTATAATACCCTGACAACATAGTTGTATAGGGTATAATTATGTTTTATTGAAAATTGTTACCGAAGAAGATTTCCATCAACCTAAACTGGTTCGTGTTCGAAAATTCTTGCGAACTTTACAGATATTTCGTTTTAAAAATGTCTCTGTGCCCATAAAAATAACAAAAATGGGAAAGTGTCTCTATATACGGCACATATCCTTCTCACATAGAATGCCAAACTACAGCCACTAAATTTAACTAAAACCTTAAAACGTTGAAAACAGGGGGGTATCACTTTTTGTGGTAGCCCTCATATAACGCTAACCCCTAATTTTCGGTATCTGGGGATTTTCGAACGGGTGTCTCAACCAAATTCTTTGTAATTTGCTTTTTTGTAGTATTTATACCCTACACAACAGCCCAAAAGTTTGTAACGCCGCGAAATATTGGTCCTAGACATCCCTTAAAGTATACCGATAGTCATATCTCGACTAGCTGAGTCGATCTAGACATGTGTGTCCGTCCGTCCGTCTGTCCATTATAATTTGTAAACACGATACAGGCCACCATTATGGACCAATCTTCATGAAATTTTGCATGTAGGATGGGTTCTGGCCAATGAAGACCCCTATTTTGGTAATGATCGGTTAGGTGATGAAATGGACCAAATACTTAACTGTTGTCGGTTTTTCTGGTCGCAATTATGGTCCGAACTGGGCCAAAGAATAAGCATGCCTGTTTTGATAAAGATCGGTCAATATTTAGAGGGTCAAATGGACCCTGACTTTTGTGTGAAAACTTACAAAATTTGTATTCTATGGCTTATATATTTACCCCTGAAGGACATCGACCCGAGAAGTTGATTGTATATCCAAGAGAAGTGGTTGACCATTAAATTGATACCAATTACATTATCGTACGTACTCGGATGAGGGACTTACACTTAAATATTTACAGGTGCTTACGTATTCAGATATTATTTAGTAACCCATTACCACATTAGAGGGCGGAAGTATAGCGCTGATCGCTTTGAAATTTTCCATGAGGTTCTAGTTATGGCCAAGGACAACGCATATAACTTTTGGTGATGTTCAGATTATACTTATGGGATGAAGTGGGCCGAATACTTAATTTTTTTGCGCTTTTTCGAGTCGATGCCAATAATAAGCCAAAAATCACAACACAACCCTCTGTGAAGGGAATCTGGACAATTAACTAGAAGCGTTGTACTGAATATGAGTGATATTCGGAAAATATGTCAGTGTAATGAAGAGGTGCTGATGACCTCTAATCGGGCTAGAGGGAGCAAATATCAGGAAATATTGTCCAAGCTCGGAATACACATCCGCAGAAAGTTAGAGTTCCGTGGTAGTTGTGTTGGGTATCGTATAGTCGGCCCCGTCCGACTATACTGCTCCGCTTACTGGTTTTATTTTATTTTTAATCTTTATTTTCCGGTATTTATACCCTACACAACTATGTTGTCAGGGTATTATAGATTTGTGCAGCCCCAAGAGTTTGTAACGCCGCGAAATATTGGTCCTAGACCCACCTTCAAGTATACCGATCGTCATATCTCGACTAGCTGAGTCGATCTAGACATGTGTGTGTGTCCGTCCGTCTGTCCATTATAATTTGTAAACACGATACAGGCCGCAGTTATGGACCAATCTTCACGAAATTTTGCATGTAGGATGGGTTCTGCCCAATGAAGACCCCTATTGTTTTTGGTAAAGATCGGTTAATATTTAGGGCATGAAATGGACCAAAAACTAATTTTTTGTCTGATTTTCTGGTCGCTCTAGAGGCCGCAATTATGGCCCAAACACCGCGAATTTCTACATGGAGAAGGGGATTGGGTCAAAGAATAAGCATGCCCGTTTTGATAAAGATCGGTCAATATTTAGCGGGTCAAATGGACCCTATCTTTTGTGTGAAAAATTACAAAATTTGTATTCTATAGCGCATATATTTACTCCTGAATGACATAGAGCTGAGAAGTTCATATTATTTCCAAGAGGAATGGTTGACCTTTAAATTGATACCAATTATATTGTCGTATGTACTCGGATGTGGGAGTTACACGTAAATATTTACAGGTGCTTACGTACTCAGATATTATTTAGTAACACATTACCACACTGGAGGCGGAAATACAGCGCGGATCGCTTTGAAAATTTCCATGAGGATCCAGGAATGGTCAAGGATAACGCCTATAATTTTCGGTGATGATCAGGTAATAATATTGGGATGAGGTGGACCGAAAACTAAATTTTTTTTTTGTTTTTCTAGTCCATGTATAGTCCACAATTTAACAAGGTGAAGGGCATCTGAACAAATACCCACCGTGATGAGGGAATCGAAGGTCAAATCAACCAAAACCTAAAGTGACCAATTTGTTACTAAATGGCGTAAAAATTCACTTCAAGAATAAAATTATGGAAAATATGCCAAGCTTAGAAAGTGGAGCTGTTGACCTATAACCGATCAAATATCACGAAATATTGCCCAGTCTCAGAATATAGAACGGCAGAAAGTTTGCTTTTCGTGGTAGTTGTGTAGGGTATCGTATAGTCGGCCCCGTCCGACTATACTGCTCCGCTCACTGGTTTTATTTTATTTTTAATCTTTATTTTCCGGTATTTTTTTAATATTTATTTTTCGGTATTTTTAATATTTAGCGTAAAGGACGTTTATGTGATGCAAAAACTTTAGTTTCGAAATTGATTTATATCAGTAGTTAATATGGCATAGCACCTCAAATAGGTATCGCCTCTAGGGACGTACTCATACAATTTTTATACCCTTCACCACACTGTGGTACATGGTATTATGTCTTTGTGCATATGTTTGTAACAGGCAAAAGGAAACGAGATAAACACATGGTTCCTTTTGATAATATGCATAGAATCACTTTCTGAGTCGATTTATGCATATCTGTCCGTCTGTAGATGTTCAATTGTAAACAAAGTACATGTCGCATTTGTGATCCGAATTGGATGAAATTTGGCACAAGTCACTTATTTGGCCCAAGGACGAACCCTATTTAAATTGGTGAAAATCGGTTCAGATTTAGATATAGCTCCCATATATATTTACGTCCGATATAGATACCAAAGTACCTTTATACCTTTCGATTTGCACGAAATTTGACATAGCGTACTGAATTAGGTCCAGAATGATGTATGATATATGCTATATATGATATAGCCTCATATATAGTTTTATCCGATTTTATGTAAATGGTGCAATTTTGCATAGGGTATTGAATTAGGTCCAGAATGATATGTGCTAATAATAAACTTTTTAGGGAAATGTGGAAATCTATGTGTAAAATTTTCAAGTTCTCTAAGTGTCTTAACACAACAAAACTGCCACTACATTTAATATATGTCAAAAATAGTTTCAAAGAATTTCAGATTCACGCGGCAATTCCAATATTGTCTTGCTATTTGTTATAATAACTTCGATAATAAATATACTGCCACCAAAAACAACAACAGCAACAATAACAAAATGTACAGCCATCATTTGGAGATGAAATTCCTGACAACAAGTAATGCGGTTTTGTGCATCACCACCAGCCGTTGGTTAACGTCGATGGCTTGCCAAAGATTTGATTTCGGTTGTTGTCATAGCGTAAAACCGCAATGCCTTTACATCGGAATACAATTCAACGATGGAACATTTATGTATGTGGAAGCAAGCAGGCTTGCAGACATGTGTGTGTCAACGTGCCAAGCTGGCAAATGAAATGCGTGTCAGACAGTGACTCGAAACAATATTGTAATCGTAATTTATGTTTTAACCAATAAATAGCTAAGCTTGGCTACGTCGGACTTATATATCGGATGGTATACATCCATCAGAGGTGGACATTCAAGGTACCTAAAATAAATCGTGACTTTTATATGGGTTATGCTATTGTAATTTTTTTGGTTGGAAGATTTGACACCCTATGAAAACCTAAAACATCATCCTTCATCCAATTCAAAATTACAGGAAATTAGTTTGCAAACTGTACCCCTAATACCAAAATACCAACTATTAGAGGATATTGTTATATGGTGACTATAACAAAGCTTAGACCTATATATTCCCTTTCGAAATGCACAGAATTTCAATAGACACTTGATATATAATATATATCAGGTATGGAAGTTCCGCTGAATATTTCGAGTGTTTGCACATATCGTAAACCCAATGCTGTTAAAATATTTTCACTGCATACTGTATTTCCGTATATATAGCATAGAATATCCAAGCATTTACTGATGCATACGAACGGGTAACATGTCTGCTGTTCTCAAAATTCGTATCAGTCGTCGCATCAGTCTTAACGTACAGTGATTGATGACATTTCGAATAAGCGATGATTGATGCATATTTCACACATTTTCACATCCTTTCGCTGCTCATATTTTCCTACAAACAACCACCAACAAAATAACCAAAAATAATGACAAAGGCTGGGCCGTCAGGAAAAGGATGAGAATGAAACTAGCGCGTATTTACTCGGGCGAGTGTTTGTATGCATGTAAGTAGTCGTTTACACACACACGCACACGTTGCTCTGTGTACCAACATTGTGCGTATTTGTAAAAGTATCGTATTGCATGATTGCGAACCATATTCACCGGACGGAGTAGTCATTCGCTGAACAATGCCAGTATTTGGTGTATTGGTTATCTTTTTTTTTTTTTGTTATTTCACGTACCAACTCATTCGAATTGGTGTATGCGTATTTATATCCTTCACCACACTGTGGTACTGGGTATATTGTCTTTTTGGAAAGCGGTATCACGTGTCCGCATAAATACATTATGGTGCGGTTAGAAAAACGGGTGCATTTTATTTTGCAATAAATACATGTATGATAGATAAAAACATAAAAATTTGGATCTAACCTAATAGGTTATCTTGTTTATAAGAGCATTAAACTATCCTAAGGGTATGACGAATAATAAATCTAACCAATAGGTATACAGACAAAGATTCCTTTTGACGATGCATCATATACCCAAAGTGGTGAATGGTATCATATAGTCGGCCCCTTCCGACTACTTTCCTTACGTTGTTTTATTATTTTAATGGAGGTAGTCATAATATTCAAATGCACAGAACTGGGGCAATTTTGAACGGCAATGATTTGAATGACAATTATATTTTTTCACTCATTTCATCCCAAGTCTGAAATAAATAGAATGTTATCACCGAAAATTCATAACCTGTTTCTATACCCTACACAACTATGTTGTCAGGGTATTATAGCTTTGTGCAGCCCCAAAAGTTGTAACGCCGTGAAATATTGGTCATAGACCCACCTTTAAGTATACCGATCGTCATATCTCGACTAGCTGAGTCGATCTAGTCATGTGTGTCCGTCCGTCTGTCCATTATAATTTGTAAACACGATACAGGCCACAGTTATGGACCAATCTTCACGATATTTTGCATGTAGGATGGGTTCGGCCTAATGAAGACCCCTATTGTTTTTGGTAAAGATCGGTTAATATTTAGGATATGAAATGGACCAAATACTTCATTTTTGTCGGTTTTTCTGGTCGCTCCTGAGGCCGCAATTATGGTCCATACATCTCGATTTTTTACATGGAGAAGGGGATTGGGCCAAAGACTAAGCATGCCTATTTTTATAAAGATCGGTCAATATTTAGCGGGTCAAATGGGCCCTGACTTTTGTGTGAAAAATTACAAAATTTGTATTCTATAGCGTATATATTTACTCCTGAAGGACATAGACCCAAGAAGTTGATAGTATATCCAAAAGGAGTAGTTGACCTTTAAATTGATGCCAATTATATTGTCGTATGTACTCGGATGCGGGAGTGATACTTAAATATTAACGGGTGCTTACATATTCAGATATTATATAGTAAACCCATTACCCCACTAGAGGGCGAAAGTATAGCGCTGATGGCTTTGAATTGTTCCATGAGGTTCTAGTTATGGTCAAGGACAATGCCTATAATTTTCCGTGATGATCAGATAATAATATTGGAATGAAGTGGACCGAAAACTTAATTTTGTGTGTTTTTTTAAGTCGATCTACAGGCCACAATTGAAAGCTCAACATCACAACATAACACACGGTAAAGAGAATCTGGAATCTAGAGGGTGCAAATATCGCGAAATATTGCCCAAGCTCTGAATTCAGAACAATAGAAAGTTAGATTTTCGTCGAAGTTGTGTAGGGTATGTTATGGTCGGCCACGTCCGACTATACGGCTCCGCTCACTGGTTTTTCATTCATTTCTACCCAAGTCTGAAATAAATAGAATATTATCATCGAAAATTCATAACCTCTTTTTACACCCTACACAACTATGTTGTCAGGGTGTTATAGCTTTGTGCGACTAGCTGAGTCGATCTAGACATGTGTTTCCGTCCGTCCGTCGTCTGTCCATTATCATTTGTAAACACGATACAGGCCACAGTTATGGACCAATCTTCACGAAATTTTGCATGTAGGATGGGTTCGGGCCAACGAAGACCCCTATTGTTCTTGGTAAAGATCGGTTAATATTTAGGGGATGAAATGGACCAAAAACTTTATTTTTGTCTGATTTTCTGGTAGCTCCCGAGGTTGCAATTATGGCCCAAACATGGAGAAATAGATCGGGCAAATGTATAAGCATGTCTGTTTTGATAAAGATCGGTCAATTTTTATCGGGTCAGATGGACCCTTAGTTTTGTGTGAAAAATGACAAAATTTGTATTCTATATTTATTCCTGAAGGACATGAAGCCGAGGAGTGGATGACCTTAAAATTGATACCAATTTTTTTGTCGTATGTACTCGGATGTGGGAGTTACACTTAAATATTTACAGGTGGTTAAGTATTCAGATATTTTTTAGTAACTCATTACCACACTAGAGGGCGGAAATATAGCGCTGATGGCTTAGAAAATTTCCATGAGGATCCAGGTATGGTGAAGGACAAGGCTTATAATTTTTGGTGAGGATCAGATAATAATATTGGGATGAAAACTTAATTTTATGTGTTTTTTCCGAAAACTTAATTTTATGTGTTTTTTCGAGTCAATATATAGGCCGCAGTTGAAAGCCGAACATCACAATACAACCCACGATGAAGGGAATCTGGACAAGTGATTAGAAGTACTGTACTGAATGTTAGTAATATTTTTTGAGCTATAGTCGGTCAAGAGAGTGTAAATATGAGAATATAGGTGGTAGTTGTGTAGGGTATCATATGGTCGGCCCCGTCCTTCTATACTGCTCCGCTCACTGGTTTTAATTAACCATTTGCATAAAATTGATCAATATAATATATGGGAACTATATGTAAATGTGGACGTATTTGAGCAAACATTTGATATGCAAGGCTATCGAAAATGTGTCTTGATCGGAGAATTGCTTATTATTTGGTGCCCAATTTGCATGAACTCAGACGAAAATATAGAGCGGTTATATATACACCTGCATACATTTTACAAAATCAAATATACGTTATTCTGGGTACGATTTGTGCACAAATTCGCCTCAATCGGAAAAACATTGGTATAAAATTGGATGAAAAAATATATGGAAGCTATATCTAAACCTGAACCGATTTCAATACGCTATGCAATATTTTATGTTAGGCGGAAAACATAGACTCATCGGTGCACTATTTGCATCAAATCGAAGGAAAAAAATATATGGGAACTATATCTAAATCTAAACCGACTAAAAAATTACGAAACGATATATGGGAGCTATATATAAATTTGAAACGATTTCAACAAAAATTCATGCGTGTCAACCTACCCTTATTTTAAAACGCTGTGAACAAATTTTGTTTCAATCGGACAAACTTTGGCAGTTTGATGCATCATATACATACATTCGGAAGAAAATATATATGAAAGGTATATTTAAATTTGAAACGATTTCAACAAAACTTCTGGGGGTCAGGCCTAATTGGGGGGCAGGCCTAATTTCAAAATGCTGTGCAAAATTTGGTCTGAAGAAGAAGTGCCCTGTACAAAATGTTATCCATGTCGGATCATAAATGCAATGTGTATTTTGCACCCAAACCAGTCAAAAAAGTAGTATAGTCCGACTGGGTCGACTATATGACATCCTTCACCACTTTGGGTATATTCTACATAGTCTCCTAACAGACGCCGCCTTTTCTAAAGAACATTGACATGAAATTGTCATGTCATTTAACATAAATCGGACGAAAATGTATATGGGAGATATATCTAAAACTAAACCGATATTCATGAAACTTAACACACATTAGACTTCAGTGCGCTATACAAAATTTCGTGCAAATCGAGAGATATATAGGGACTTTGGTTCACCATTTACATTAAATCGGACTAAAATATATATGGGAGCTATATCTAAATCTGAACCGATTTTCACGAAACATAGCACACATCATTCTAAACTTAATTCAGTACGCTATGCCAAGTTTCGTGCATATTGAAAGATATTTAGGGACTTTGGCGTACCATTTACCTTAAATCGGACGAATTTATATATGGGAGCTATATTTAAATCTGAACCGATTTTCACGAAACTTCACGTACGATATTCTAGGTCTAATTCAGTTCGCTATGCCAAATTTCGTGCATACTGAATGATAATTAGGGACTTTTTCGTACCATTTACCTTAAATAGGACGAAATTATATATGGGAGGTATATCTAAATCTGAAGCGATTTTCACGAAACTTAACACACATCATTCCAGACTTAATTTCAATACTTCAAAAGATATATAGGGACTTTGGTGCAAAATTTACCATAAACCGGACGAAATTTTATATGGGAGCTATATCTAAATCTGAACCGATTTTTCCCAATTTCAATAGGGTTCGTCCTTGGGTCAAATAAATGAGCTGTGCCAAATTTCAACCAAATCGGATGATAAATGCGACCTGTACTTTGTTTACAATTTGACATCTACAGACGGACATGCATAAATCGACACAGAAAGTGGTTCTATGCATATTCTCAAAAGGAACCATGGGTCTATCTCGTTTCTTTTTGTTTGTTACAAATTTATGCACAAATACATAATAGAGTATAATATAATAGCGAATAACAGAGTGGTGAAGACATACATTTACCCCAATAATATATTTCAATGGTTTAATAACTGAAAGAGGTTTCAGTAAACATTCGTTATATTGGTATGTGTTGTAATATTTTCCTACAACTAAATTGCTTCAAACCCAGTGAGCGAAGCAGTATAGTCGGACGGGGCCGACCATATGATACCCCAAACAACTTCCACGAAAATCGAACTTCCTGTTCTTCTATATTCTGAGCTTGGGAAATATTTCGCAATATTTACACCCTCTTGCAAATATTTTCGGTCCAGTTCATCCCAAAATTATTATCTGATCATCACCGAAAATTGTAGGCGTTGTCCTTGACCATACCTGGATCCTCATGAAAAATTTCAAAATATGTTACCGCTCTCTAGTGTGGAAATGAGTTACTAAATAATATCTGAATACGTAAGCATCTGTAAATACTTAAGTGTAGCTCCCACACCCGATTACATACGACAATAAAACTGGTATCAATTTAAAGGTCGACCACTCCTCTTGTATATATTGTCAACTTCTCGGGTCTATGTCCTTAGGGGTAAATATATACTTTATAGAATACAAATTTTGTAATTTTTCGCACAAAAGTCAAGGTCCATTTGACCCGCTAAATATTGGCCGATCAATATCAAAATAGGCATGATTATTCTTTGTCCCGATCCCCTTCTCGATGTTTGGGCCATAATTGAGGCCTCTGGAGCGACCAGAAAATCAGACAAAAATAAAGTTTTTTGTCCATTTCATCCCCTAAATAGTAACCGATCTTTACAAAAACAATAGGGGTCTTCATTGGGCAGAACCCATCATACATGCAAAATTTCGTGAAGATTGCTCCCTAACTGTGGCCTGTATCGTGTTTACAAATTATAATGGACACACATGCCTAGATCGACTCAGCTAGTCGGGATATGACGATCGATATACTTAAAGGTGGGTCTAGGATTAATATGTGGCGGCGTTACAAACTCTTGGGGCTGCACAAAGCTATAATACCCTGACAACATAGTGGTGTAGGGTATAATTATTGCTATTTAAAAGTGGCTGAGGGTAATATTATTACCTTGCATAGATGAAGTCCGAAAATGAGAACCATTATTTTGGTACCTCTCTCATAAAGGATCAACATATTAATAACTTATTAATTTCGTATGAAGGAAACTGGATGGCCTGTTTTATGTGATTTTACAGAACTATATTAAATAGGGCAATCCATTATGGTACCTCCTTGATAAAAATTATATACCTTATATAAAGCGAATAATAAAACCTGTGTGTAATTCCCTAGACCTCCGCAAACCATAGGCTGAGGGTATATTTCTGTCAGCAACACCGACTGACACTTTCATATTTGTTTTATTAAAACGTTAAATCTTATTCTGACGTCGATAAATCCCAGAATAACCATATAAGCTTTAAACATTGTTCGTTTACCAAACTGCACTCATTTCAAATATTTTTCTTCCTTAATTGGGGTCACTAAAGCTCTTTTAAAAAGTTTTGAAAACCCATAATAGATTTCTTCAGCAATCCAATTCTATTAAGCGTATAACCCATTGACCACACCAGTCTTCATGCATGGGAAATGGTTCATTTGTTTTCAAGTCACACTTAAATCGTTTAAGTTTTTCTTCCCGCACGTGTTTAATATTCAATAACAACATAAAGAATTTTAAACACAAAATGATCAATCAATTGATTTTTAACCCACTCCTGAGAAAAATGTCTGCAGGCTTACCCCATTCACGATAAAAACAACAACATCCCTGCCGCACCATAGTCAAACAAAAGTGCAATAGTTCATCAACCCTCCTCTTTGTTTGCAATTTAATCGCTTTACAAATTCGCCCATAATCATTGTGAATACCCAAGATGATTAAAATCATTATGACCATTCACGTGTTATCAAGGGTGTGAAACGCCTGTACGAATGTCGGAGAAAACAGTTTCCCTTACAATGACCGTTGACTGGCTGGACGGACAAACCGCCGGTCGGTCGGCATCAGAGACCACGAGCGATTGTATGTGCATTCATTCAGGCATTAAATATCTTGAGTGGCAATTCGCGTACATTGGCGAATATTCGTTTAGTGAAAATAAAACAAAAACAAAATGAGAAAAACTCCTTTCCTTGTTTTCTGAGGCTTATGCCCATTTGGCGTCCGGTAACATTCTCCTTTATTGCAGTTCATACATATGTGTGTGTACGTATATAGTAGTGTGTTGAGTGGCGATTTCTTCTGGCTGGATTAAAGGTTTCATCAGTGTAGGCCTGGAATATTGAGATTATATGAAAAAATAGAAAATGGATACATAGAAATTGAAGTTTATTTACTGTTAACTTAAGAAAACTCAATATTTCAATGTTTTAAAGCTCTGATTTTGTATTTTTTTAATAAAAAACACACGGGTATGTTAATAAACATTTGTTAAGTTATGTCTGAGATAGCGCCCAATATGTGTCAAAAAGTGGCGGAAATTACTTCAAAATAATAAATCCCTGTGTACGTTGCTGATGGGAGTTATATCTTAAATATAAATCGATTCCAACAAAACTTGACATACATCAGTCAGGACCTAATTCAGTACTCTGTGCAAATTTTTTTCTCAATCGGACAAATATTGGCAGTATGGTGCTCCATTTACATAAAATCGGACAAAACTATATATTGGAGCTATATCTAAGTCTGAACCTATTTTCTAATTTCAATATGGTTCGTCCTGGGGCCACAAAAGTGACCTTTGCCTAATTTCATTCAAATCGGGTCATAATTTCGAACTGTACTTTGCTCACAAATTATATGAACGGACGGACATACGGGCATGCATAAATCGACGCCGAAAGTGATTCGATGCATATTCTCAAAACCAATTATGTGTATATCTCGATTCCTTTTGCCTGTTACAAACATATGCACAAAGACATAATACCCTGTACCACAGTGTGGTGAAGGGTATAAAAATTATATCATGAGAAAATATTTTATATGGATTTTTATACTCTGCTCCACTCAGAATTTTGGACAGAGCACTGTACTGCTTCATATCGAATGGTTGGTCAATTAGCCCAGATTTAAATATAGCTCCCATACATAATATGGCCCAATTGACATGCAATTCATTCATAGATTTCAGAATGGTATGTGTATGGGTTGTTTTAAATTAGTTAAATTATTTTTGTAGTTCACACAGATAATTTCGTCCGATTCAATGGTCCACCAGATATGCTATGAGCATCTCTTGTATGTACCCAAAGTACTGAGGGCTATCATATAGTCGGCCCGTCCGACTTTTGAATTTCCCTTACTGTTTTTGAGTTTACTTTTGAAACCACAAAATGTATAACCCTGTATTGGAACCAAATCTGAACAGATTACAACCAATTTCAAAGTGTAACCGTTTTAAGAGGTATTTTTAAGGCCCTCATTACGCTCAACAAGGCCATAATTATGCGTATGCCTTCAATTAAATTTATTACATTCATTTTATTAACTTTCTCCTGGAATGAGCATTGACTGACCTTTTCGTAGATGCTCTACCATTTTGGTGTTCCTGCAAACATTTAAATAAGTCCGGTTTCGCTATTAATCCGTAAGCCGCAGACGTAAAAGTTTTGTAATTGATCCAGCCAACCGAAAAAACAAGTGGCTTTTTTCCTGCTTTTTCATTTCTCTTCCTGATTGAATGTGCTCGTGTTGTTTGGGCTGATGTTTGGGGTTCCGTCGATGTTGCAGTCCGAGCAACATGAAAATTCATAAAACCCCCACAGAATGAACTGTGAAAACAGGTGTTACGTATTCGGAGAAATTCACACGCGAATTATATTCGCTTGATATGTACACCGAAAAGGGGAGTGGGGAATAACGATTTTTGTGTTTTATTTTTGTATTCATTTAGTTATTTATACGGCACATGTATGCATCTGTGTATGTAATTTTATTTTGCAAAGGCCAAAAAGGGATTTAACAAGATGTCAACGTGTGTGTGTGTTAATCCTTTTATTCGTAGATGAATGTCTGTCAGTCAATGAATTCGTTATTTTTCTATTTTATAAAATTAGTTTTGTATTCGTATGAGCAAACCTGATGAAATTTATATAGAATATTCATATTACAATTATACTATTTTTTTAATTGACGTCATTGTTTGTACTGTTTCATTAATTAAGATATTGATCTTGATTCATCGATATAAATATTTTTTTAAGTCATAGGATTATTAACAAAAAAGATATAACCAAAAAAACATAGACATAACCTTAATAGCGAGCTAAGATCCCAAGAATATACAGGGTTATCCATTTATTCGTTTCAAAAGTAAACTTAAACCAGTAAGGAAAGTAGTAAAGTAGGACGGAACCGACTTTATGATACCTTCACCACTTTGGGTATATTCAACAGATGTATCCTAACAGACATCGCATATTTGAAGGACCAGTAAAATGAAATTGGACCCATAAACATGTCATTCTGCAATCTATACTAAAGTTTTCAGTTTGTCAGATATAGAGCTGCTTCTTACAATGGGACAAAATTATGTAAATCAATTTAAAGCAAATGTCAATCGGATACCCATTGATTTTTTGGATACATATCTGATAAATATGAGGAGTTTGGTGCACCATTTACATAAAATCAGACGAAAATATTTATAAAAGCTATATCGAAATCGAAGCCGATTTCATTAAAATTTGTCGCAGAATATCGACCACATTTTGAGTTCTTGGTGCATAATTTACTTAAAATCGGGAGAAAATATGTATGGCAGCTCTATCCAAATTTGAACCGTTTTCAATAAAAGGTTCCATAAACTTCAGAACGTTGTACAAAATTGTGTGCCAATCGGTCTAATTTAGGGTCTTTGGTGTACCTTTTACTTACAATCGGAAGAAACTATATATAGGAACTATATCTAAATAGAAACCGATTTCAACAAAACTTGCAACTTGATATGTTATTATAACTTCAAAAAGTTTTGAAAATGTTTGTGCCAATCGGACCCAACTGGGGAGTTTGGTGCAGCAGTACGAAATATATATGTGGGCTTTGGTGCACCATTTACATTAAATCGGACGTAAATATATATGGGAGCCATATCTAAATCTGATCCGATTTTCAGGAAACTTAACACACATCATTTTTGACTATATTCAGTACGCTATACCAAATGTCGTGCAAATCGAAAGATATATAGGGACTTTGATACATCAGTTACCTTGAATCGGACGAAAATATATATGGAAGCAGAATCTAAATCTGAACCGATTTTCACGAAACCTAATACACATCATTATAGACCTTATTCAGTACGCTATACCAAAATTTCGTGCAAATCGAAAAATATGTAGGGACTTTGGTACACAATTTACCTTAAATCGGACGAAAATATGTATGGGAGCTATATCTAAATCGGAACCGATTTTCAGGGAACTTAGCACACATCATTCTGGACCCAATTCATTACGCTATACCAAATTTCGTGCAAATCGAAAAATATGTTGGGACTTTGGTACATCTCGTACCTCAAATCGGACTTAAATATATACGCGAGCAATATCTAAATCTCGAAAGATTTTCAGAAAATTTTACACATCGCTGTGACAAATTTCGTGAGCGTCGAAAGATATATAGGGACTTTGGTACAACATTTACCTTAAATCGGACGAACATATATATGGGAGCTATATCTAAATCTGAACCGATTTTCAGGAAACTTAACACACATCATTCTAGACTTAATGCAATAGGGACTTTGGTTCACCATTTACATTAAATCGGGCGAAAATATATATGATAGCTATATCTAAATCTGATCCGATTTTCAGGAAACTTAGCACACATCATTCTAGACCCAATTCATTACGCTGTGCCAAATTTCGTGCAAATCGAACGATATTTAGGGACTTTGGGGTACCATTTACTTTAAATCGGACGAAAATATATATGGGGAATATATCTAAATCTGAACCGATTTCCTGGAAACTTAACACACGTCATTCGAGACACACTTCATTATGCTGTGCCACATTTCGTGCAAATCGAACGATATATAGGGACTTTTGGTAAAATAGACGCAGATCGGCCCATAGATCTTTCGGAGAATGTTTCTCTCAAACACTCTAAGGGCAGTCTCATCTGTTTGCCAACGTACCCATGCTTCAGATCCATAAAACGGGTAGTACAGTGTGAGTTTGGTCTGGCTAGAAGTGGCCTTGTTTTTTAATTGCTTACTCAGACCACAGTGGCATATGTTTGCCAACACTATTCTTTTTCGGATTTAAAAGCTGATGATATTAGTTTTGTTTTTGGCAGTACCGAGGTATATAAACTCATTCCCCATCTCAAAGCTGTAGTTTTCAAGTTCCACAGTTGGTCCGAATCTACTGGACGTCTTGCTCGTTGATGCCATCAGCACACTGGATAACACGTTATATGCGATGGTGCATGCTCCTGATCAGCATCTGACCACCAGTCTTGAATAGATCGGCTGGTAACCCATCTGCAACTGCTGCTTTATTATTCTTCAGCCGATTGATTGCTAATCTGACATAATTTCACATGAGTGGCATTACGACACTCCTGATCGTACCATGGGTTTTGCTGCTGTATGTAAGGAGTGGACAATTATTATTGTGCTTCTATATTATTATCGGGACAAGAAGTGGTTTCGACTAGGAAGTGGGTAAGTTGAGCGGAGTAGGCTTCTGCTATATGTTGTATTTGCAACTGATCGACGTCGAGTGTAGCGATACAGGTGGCCTTGTGTATATCGAGATGTTGCTGCTAATACCAGTTTTTTTGCTGTCGCGAAGTCAATCAACCTCATGCCGTTGTTGGTCATATGCAGTTTCTAGGCGCTCGTAAAATATGTCTTTGGTCAGTTCATCTTTATCTTTCGTCGAAGCATGGGCTAAAATAAGACTGATCTAGAAGAACGCTTTTATAGGGATTTTAGCAATTCGCTCATCTTCTGGACTGAATCTAGAGACGAGGTCTTTTATTCCCTTTTTAACCATAAATCCGCAGCCAAATTCATGTCTCGTTTCATGGCAGCTATAATACAGAGTGTTATCGTCTGACTTACTTACGTCTGTCCCTTTCCATCGCATTTCCTATAAGGCAATAATGTCGGCTTTGTACGTTTTGAGTACATCTGACAAAGCGAAAACTGCACCTGTTGTACACAACGTGCGCGTATTCGAAATACATATACAATATTTATTCATTGTAAATCTTTATATATAAACTTTGCTACGGCAACAATATTGGGTTTAGGTCCCATGTTTCTTTGAACCAAATCGTTCTTTGAACCAAACGTTTGGAGTCGTTTTACTAATGCCCGTAAGTCTGTCTGTTTGGCTGGTAGTACCCGGTTTTATCCAAACTTTGCATATTATAACATTTCTTTCAAATTTAGTTCAATATCGCAAATGCGGAATGCCAAATCTTCTGGTACGTCCCACATAAAATATACGACATTTTGCTGATTTTTTTTATACCCTTCACCACACTGTGGTACAGGGTATTATGTCTTTGTGCATATGTTTGTAACAGGCAAAAGGAAACGAGATAGACACATGGTTCCTTTTGAGAATATGCATAGAATCACTTTTTAAGTCGATTTATGCATGTCCGTCTGTCCGTCCGTCCATGTATTTTTGTTAACAAAGTACAGGTCGTATTTGTGATCCGATTTGAATGAAATTTGGCCCAAGGACGAACCCTATTGAAATTGGGAAAAATCGGTTCAGATTTAGATATAGCTCCCGTTTATATTTTCGTCCGATTTTAGGTAGATAGAGCACCAAAGTCCCTATAAATGCTTCGATTTCTACGAAATCTGGCACAGCATTCTGAATTAAGCCTAGAACGATGTATGTTAAATTTCGTGAAAATCGGTTCAGATTTAGATATAGCTTCCATATATATTTTCGTCCGATTTTAGGTAAATAGTGCACCAAAGTCCCTATATATCCTTCGATTTCTACGAAACTTGGCACAACGTACTGAATTAAGTCTAGAAAGATGTGTGTTAAATTTCGTGAAAATCGGTAGAGATTTAGATATAGCTCCCAGATATATTTTCGTCCGATGTTAGGTAAATAGTGCACCAAAGTCCCTATATGTCTTTCGATTTGCACGAAATATAGGATAGCGTACTGAGTTAAGTCTAGAAAGATGTGTGTTAAATTTCCTTGAAAATCGGTTCAGATTTAGATATAGCTCCCATATATATTTTCGTCCGATTTAAGGTAAATAGTGCACCAAAGTCCCTATATATCTTTCAATTTGTTCGAAATTTGGCATTGCCTTGTGTATTAAGTCTAGATAGATGTGCTTTAAATTTCGCGAAAATCAGTTCAGATTTAGATATAGCTCCCATATATATTTTTTCGTCCAATTTTATGTAAATGGTGCACCAAAGTGCCTATATATCCTTCCATTTGCACAAAATTTGGATTTATAAGTAAATGAAGAACTCAAAATTTGGCCGAACATGTGACAAGTGTCGATTATATCGGTTTAGATTTCGATATTTTGCTTTAAATTTATTTACATAATTTTGTACCATTGTAAGAAGCAACTCTATATCTGACCAAAATTTAGTACAGGTTGTAATATAACATGCTTAATTTCATGTTAATGGTCCTTCAAAAATGCTACGTCTGTTAGGATTCCATCTATTGAATATACCCAAAGTGGGTATTATATAGTCGGTCCCGTCCGACTTTACTACTTTCCTTACTGTTTTTTTTTTATTATTTTTTTTTTTTTTTTTTTTGTATAATGGACTCAGTAGGATCGGACAATTTAGTTGCTTATAGACATAGTAATTTGATTTGTGAAGCATGTACATGCAGAGGACACTAATGAGAGTAAATATGTTGTGAAGTCGTTTAAAACGTTCAAGACAACCTGTGCTAACTTGTTCTCTTGCTGAGAACTTAAGAACTCTCAGCTCTGGTGCATAGCGTTCGACTGTATCATGCGAAAGGAATATCCAATTTGATTCAAACTTTTCACAACCATATATTTGAACCATACCTAGATATTGTTGGAAAATGCAACTTATCGTCGGCAACTTATCCCTACATAAATATAAATCCAATATTAAGCGAATGAAGTGTCTGATTTTACCCAAAATTTACACATCGTGATATTATCACTAATTCTAGAAAAAGTCCGAAGATAGGACTCATCAAAAACAATTTTAAATTTTTATAAATCCAATATTAAGGGAATGCAATATCCGATTTGACTCAAACTTCGCACATCGTCGAATTTTTAAAAATTCTGGATCAAGTTCAAAGATGGGATTGTTCGGCCCATTCTCTCTGATACCTCCCAACGAAGGGTAAATATTTTGAAAATTTGTTCGTCCAATCTATGGAATGTCCGATTTGATACAAAATATGCACATCGTAAGAATTCTTTAAAGATTACATCGAAAATGGGATCCATCTGTCTACTTCTTATGTTGTAAGATGGGATCTATCAGTCCACTCCTTATATTTGAAAAATTATAAATCTCATATGAACGGAATATCCAATCTCATTGAAATTTTGCACATCGTAATAAGTTAACCTTAAATAGGTAAACTCTTTTTCATTCTGGTATATTTTTTTCCATTATGATAGAGAGACAATTATAAAATTCCAAATTATAAAATTCCTCATTCTATTCAGACAAGAATCCTTTCAAACTTCCAAGTTAAGCTTGTTTCTATTACTTTGAGCGACAATGGATTTAATGACGTTAGTTCAATTTAGTCCTGCAAAATATGTGTTAAAACGACATCTGTCGTAAACAATTAAAGCTTAGGATATAATTTAATGTCAAAGCTTTTTGCACAAGCTCTCCCAAGGATACTTGTAGTAGAGAAATCAGCCCTCAAGCTCTTTATAACAGTTATAAAAAATAACTCTAAATCAAAAGCTAAGAAATCAACCCCTGTAATCTTTATATAACTTAAACACAGGCATGAACTACAGTACAAATGTGTTCTTCAAAAAAAAAAAAAAATCCCTCAGAGCATTAATAACGATACCGTAAAATTGTTAAAACACGAAATTGAAATGACTAAAACGAAATTGATGCGACAAAAATCATAATACGGGGGTTACCCTGTGATAATCATTTACATACTCTTTGTAATAATTTAAAAATCTGTTCAAAAATATTTTGATTTCCTTTTAATGTTATAGTAGAGATGCTATCGTCTACACTTTACAATGTGATGCACATTCAAAATTCTTTATATGGTTCATCACACTGTGGTACAGGGTATTATGTCTTTGTGCACAGTCAAGAGGAAACGAGATAGACACGTGGTTGCTTTTGGGAATATGAGTAGAATTACTCTAAGTTGATTTATGCATGTCCGTCCGTCCATGTATTTTTGTGAACAAAGTAGAGGTCGCATTTATGATCTGAATTGAAAAAAACTTGGCCGAATTGGATAAAACAGCCTATTTATTTAGCTCAAGGACGAACCCTATTGAAATTGGATAAAATCGATTCAAATTTATATATAGGTTCATATATATATATATATATATTATCCGATTTTATCTAAATTGTGCACAAACTCCGAATATTTATCGGACAAAATTTTGCACAGCGTTCATTTTGTTGTCTGTGAAGTTTTGAAAAAATCGATTCAGATTTACATATAGCTTCATCCGATTTTATGTAAATGGTGCACCAAACTCCCAATTTTTGATCTGATTGAGGCGAAATTTGGCGTAACGTATGGAATTGAGATTGGGACAGAATGTGTTAAGTTTCTTTGAAATTTGGTCAAATTTTAATACAGCACCCATTTATAGATTCGTCCTATTCTATGTAAACTCCCAACATTTGTCCGATTGAGACCAAATTTTTCATAGAGAACTGAATTAGGTCCACTTTAATATCTGTGAAATGTTGTTGAAATCGGTTCAGATTTAGATATAGCTCCCGTATATAGTGTCGACCGATTTTAGGTAAATTGTACACCAAACTCCCAAGGTTTGTCAGATTGATTGAGACACAATTTTGCATGGCGTACTTAATTAAGTAAAGTTCGATGTCTGCGAAGTTTTGTTGAAATCGGTTCATTTTATATACCCCATATATAACCCCCCCCCCCAGTTTTCGGTATATTGGGGTTCTTGGGCTCGTTTTATAACTGAATTCTCAGAAATTTAGTACATTCGGTTCTTATTGTGTACCAAATTACACCACTAAAAATTATAAATATACGTACGTTTTTCTGGTAGTCCCCATATAACGGGGCCCCCAAAATTTTGATATTTTGGGGGTTCTGATCGTATTTTTCGACCGAATTGACTGTAATTTAGTACGTCGAGTTCTAATTTGGTAGCAAATCTCTCCACCATAAATAATAAATATAGGTCAATTTTTTCGGGTAGCCCCCATATAAGGGTACCCCCCAATTTTGGGGGTTCTTGAACGCGTTTTTCAACCAAATTCTTTGTAATTTGGTTTTTTGTAGTCGTATATGGTAACAAACCTCCCTCCCAAAATTTATTAATATTCGCCCCCTTTTAGGTTTGGTCCCCTTATAACCCCCTTTTTATACCCTTCACCGCACAGTGGTGGTACAGGGTATTTTGTCGTTGTGCATATGTTTGTAACAGGCAAAAATAATCGAGATAGACCCATGATTCCTTTTGTGAATATGTATAGAATCACTTTCTGAGTCGATTTATGTATGTCCGTCTGTCCGTCCATGTATTATGTATCCATACAGATCGCATTTATGATCCGATTTGGATGAAATTTGGCACAGGTCACTTAATTGGCCCAAGAACGAACCCTATTGAAATTGGAGAAAATCGGTTCAGATTTAGCTATAGCTCTCATATATATTTTCGCCCGATTTTAACTTATTGATGTACCAAACTCCCAATAGTGATCCGATTGAGACAAAATTTTGCACAACAAAACTTATATGCCAACAAAACTTATATGCCAAGTTTTGTTGAAATCGGTTCAGATTTATATATAGCTCCGATTTTTAGTTTCGTCCGATTTAATGTAAATATTGCACCAAACTCCCAATAGTGGTCCGACTAAAGCAACATTTTGCACAGTGTACTGAATTAGGTCCCGACTTATGTATGAGAAATTTTGTTGGAATCGGTTCAGATTTATATCTAAATATGCTATATATAGTTTCGTCCGATTTTATGTAAATGGAGCAGCATACTGCCAATATTTATCCGATTGAGACAAAATTGTGTACAGGTTACTAAATTAGGTCATGATTTATGAATGCGAAGTTTTGTTGAAATTGTGTCAGATTTACATATATCTCACATATGTATCGTCCGATTTAATGTAAATAGTGCACCAAACATCGAATATTGGTACGATTGAAGTACGTTCCGACTGATGAATGTGAAATTTAGTTGGAATCGGTTCAGATTTAGATATAGCTGCCATAGTTTCGTCCGATTTTATGTAAATAGAGCACCATACTGCCAATATTTATCCGATTGGGACAAAATTTTGCACAACGTACTAAATTATGTCATTGATGAATGTGAAGTTTTGTTGAAATCGGTTCAGATTTAGATATAGCTCCCTTATATAGTTTCGTCCGATTTAAAGTAAATTGTGCAAAATTTGGCACAGAGTACTGAATTAGGTCCCGACTGATGTATGCGAAATTTCTATATCTACAGGATATTGTAGGTATTAAAATGTATTGCATGTACCCATAGTGGTGAAGGGTATCCTAGAGTCGGCCCCGTCCGACTTTACTACTTTCCTTACTGGTTTACTATTTTACCTAGTTTACCTATTTTAAATGTCGTCGTCATAGTAGAGGGTCTAAAAAATCGGGCGGGTCGAACTTAACACTGTTTTAACTTGCCTTTATTTCATACAATTTATGTGCAACTCTGTTATAGAACTCATTAGTATGTTTTCATTGTTCAATGCTAGAACCAAACTTTTATTGCAAGCCCTATAAATCGGTTACCTTAGCAACCCTAAGTGGTTGCTTAGCAACGTCATATGGTTGGTTGTATCAGGTGGATACAAAACAATTGCACTGAAACACAGTCAGTCATTTCTAATAGTAAACAAAAAATACGCATAACAAATGTTGTGGAAAAAAATTTCTTGGAAAACAGAAAAATTTACCGTTAATAGTAATATTTCCATCAAAGGTGTAATTATTATTTTACTGAGAAACCCCTAATTGAGATTAACTGGAGAATTACATGCATCACAATAATTAGTGCCAGCGGGATAACAATGAAAATCTCAACTAATGGGTGCAATTCTATGTAAATGTTGTTATTGGCGTTGCTGTAAATGCTGGAACGGAAACAGGTAATCTAAACATTGAAGCACTGAATGAACATTTGTTAGAAATGCCTCCCTATGGCATTCATAGAACATTCATTTTCATTTGAACTTCCATCTTTGTATTGCTTATCCTTTTGTCCAGTATTGGCGTTCTTCCAGAGAAAAAACTCAAATTCTTACTACTCGGCTTGGCTGGCAGCGGAAAAACCGAGATAGCCCACTATCTAACGGAAAAGCAACGTCTAGACTACGAATCAACAAATGGAGCTTACAACTATACAATGAAGTGCCTGGATGCTCAGTGTTCGATAACGGAAATTGGAGGCAATGATGATATTCAGAAAATTTGGCATCATTATTATGCAGGGGTGAGTAGTGAGTGTGGTTCGGTGGTTGTTTTATAGATTCATGCAACGTTGTGAACCCAACGACGTCACATTGTAAATCATAGAAAAGAAGTGCAAAAGTCAGAGAAAGATTTTCAATGTAAATAAATCTTAGTTTGGCCAACTAAAGACCGTTCAATTTGAATTGTGGTCAAATTGCCAAGAAGTTATATTGTGTACGGAGTATCTGAAAGGGGATAGTACAACATGTGTTTATTAAAATTGAAAGAATTAACTATGTATATATATTTTTGGCTCTCACTGTATAAAACATCTTCCTAGTAAAGGAATCATTATTGATTTACTCCTTAGGGTATCTCCCAAATAACGCTACATTCAACATTTCAGGCGGCGTCAAATCGGGCGAACGCGGTGGCCAGTCTAAATCATCACTTTTCGACAATAAACTGCCCGGAAACAAATTCTTCAGAAAATCTATTGTTATGCGACTTGTGTGCGGTGGAGCGCCGTCTTGTTGAAACCAGAACTGCCTTAGTGGCGTAAAAACGGCAATTTTGCTTATTTACGGTCCCATTTAATGTGAAATGGGCTTCATCGGGCATGATAATTTTGTTCCAAAATTGCTCGTCATCTTCGGCCATTTCGATGACTCTTTGGGCTCATTCCAATTGACGTGGCTTGTCCCCAGGCAACATTCTTTGCGTCAATTGAATTTTGTACGGGAAAAAATGCAAATCAATGCGAATAATCCGTTGTAAAGTGGACCGAGCCATGTCCAACTGCTGAGAACGGCGTTTTTGGGATGTTCTTGGGGACCTCTCAACACTGGCTCGTACGGCAGCGATATTCTCGGCCAATCGCCTTGGTCGACTTTCACATGGCCTCTTCGGATTAGAAAGAGCGTTACCAGTCGAAAATTTTTCGTATAAACGCTTAATGGTGTTTTTAGAAGGCGCACTTCTCACATTTTTTAATGTTTTAAAAGCACGTTGAGTTTTCACAATTGACTTCTTCTGTTGAATGTAAATTTCAACTATTTCAGAGCGCTCGCGTGGCGTGTATTGGTTCATGGTAAAAATCTGCTTGGACTGACGCTTCAAACACGGTATGTCATTAAGCAATGTGACATCTCTGTCAAAACTTATGGCGTTGTCAGGTGGGTCAGTCGAATATGGACAACCCTGTATTATCCGACCCCACATTTTCCGAAAGGACACAAACTGTTTATACGAACGACTCGAATGGAATGGTGTGTGTCTATGTTTATTTACATTTTTATACCCTCCACCATAATATGGAGGGTATATAATTTTGTCATTCCGTTTGTAACACATCGAAATTTTCATTTCCGATTGGGGTTCTTGACCCTGTTTTTCAACCGAATTCTTTGAAATTTGGTACGTTCTTATTGGGTACTAAATGTCTCCACCAAAAATTATGAGTATAGGTCCATTTTTTCTGGTAGCCCCATATAACGGCACCTCCTAATTTACAGTATTTTGGGGATATTGATCGTATTTTTCCACCGAATTGGCTGTAATTTAGTATTTTGAGTCCTTAATAGGTACCAAATTTCTCCACAAAAAATTATGAATATAGGTCCATTTTTTCGGGTAGCTCCCATATAAGGGTACCCCCAATATTCGGTATTTTGGGGTTCTTGAGCACTTTTTTTTAACGAATTCGGTGCAATTTGGTATTTTGTAGTCGTATACGGTAACAAATCTTCCTACCCCCATATAAGGGTATCCCCAAATTTCGCAATTTTGGAGTTCTTGAGCTCGTTTTTCAACCGAATTAGTTGCAATTTGGTATTTTGTAGTCGTATATGGCAACAAATCTCCCTACCAAAAATTAATAATATTCGCCCCCTTTTTTGGGGGGCGAATATTAGGCCTAGCCCCTGTGTGGGAGGTATCGGAAGGAGTGGACCGATAGTCCACATCTTCGAACCTGAACTAAGTTTGGAAGAAATAATAAGATAGGCACAGGTTGGATGAAATCAAAATTTTCTGAAACATGGTTCACATTATGGTTTACATAATCGCGTTGTAGAAATGTCGGTATAGGTCCACTTTTTTGTACTTTCCCTACATTTTAATTTCAAGTACCTGTCATTATATCTATGGTGGAGGGTATCCAAAGTTCGGCCCGGCCGAACTTAACGCTTTTTCACTTGTTTCTCATTTATTTAATAGTTCTTATTTCCATTATTTCATTTCAGGCAATGTCCATCATCTATTGCTTTGATATGTCCACAACCAGAGATGATATGAAGAAATCCTTTAATTTATTAAATAAAATATTAAAAAATCCCTATGTCAGGGGTAAACCTGTACTTCTGGTTGCAACAAAAGCCGATCGGACAGATGAAAGTATACAATTGTATGATATTGAAAATGCCTTCCATTTGCATCGAATGGCTAGCATGTATGGCAGTACCATAAAACTATGTATATACGATCCTAGAACTGAGCATATGGAATCGAATAGAAATATAAATATTAAAGCTGGCCTAAATTGGCTGGTAAAATTCGTAGTGGATAATTACGATGTTCTACAAATACGTTTAAGCTGTGATAAAAATATGAAGGTAAGTGAAATAACCGAAATATTACAATCAATTGATTTCGATATTGATAATTGAAAATTGTCTTTCAACAGGACTGGGAACAAAATCGTGACAAACTTGTGAGCGAAGGAAAACTTAATTTTCGTGCATATCAAAGGTTTCCCAAAGCTTCCAATCGTCATAAAATTTGGCGTTTGTCTCACAAACGTTTACGACGTAGTTTAATACGACCACGTACTGCTCCACCAAAGTTAAGTTTCATCTCCACAATGAAACAGAATAATTTAGCTGATCCGAAAATATCTTCTTCCAACCAGATTTCATTATCTGACTCAAGTAAGGTGCCAAATGGTGTACTGCCGCATGAAGATACATTTACTGAAATTCGATGTAATATTTAATGTGACAAAAAAGTAAATAAATTGTTGTTCCTTTCGTAATTGGTATTTTCATAATTTACACAACATCGACATTATTAATTTTCTATGATCGAACAAAATATTATTTGTTTTTCTTAAGATATCATTTCCTTCCCAACATTTCCAATTTATGTATTTTTTTTTTACGTATCAGACGAAGTCAGGCGAAATATGATCTCAACTTGAAATTTAAGAAACTGTATTCATTGCTATCGGATTAACTACCACTGAACTTTTACTTTTGCGGATCTATATTCCGAATCTTTGTAATATTTCGCGATATTTGCACACTCTTGACCGACTAGAAGTCAACAGTTACACATTCGTACCATGGCAATTCAATCTATAATTCGTCAGATCCACTTCCCCATGGAAAATTAGTGCTGTTGGGCTTATAATTGTGGCGTATAGAGCGACTAGAAAATCAGACAAAAATAAAGTTGTCGAACCATTTCATAAACTAGAAATGGTAAATATGAACGTGTTACTACCACATCCGACTAGATGGTATTAATTTAAAGGCCAATCACGCCTCTTGGATATGATCTCAACTTATACCATCTATGTCTTTCTGGAATAAATAAATACATCATAGATTTTGCCACTTTTCAGACAAAAGTGTCCATTGATCCGCTAGATATTGACCGATCTTTCAGTCATGATTGCAGCCTCTGCAGCGAACTGAAAAACAAACGAAAATCATTTGGTCCATTTCATCCCTTAAATATTAAATAATCATTTCCAAAAACGATAGGGGTCTTCTCTGGCCAGAATCGGTCTTACATGCACTAAACTCTTGGGGCCACAACTAAGCTATAAAACCTGACAACATAGTTTTGTAGAGTATAACCCCATTTATGATAAAGATGGCAGATTATAGAAATAGAGGACATACATTTTATAAATGACAGCCCGTTGAAATAAATGATTGTCCTCTAAAAAAGTTCAACCGGTCCGAATTAGGGATATCCAACTGACAATCTAGTTTTTTATACCGATATGCTCCGAAGGTGAAAAGATTAGAACAGATAGCTAAATCGCTTTATAGGGACACACCCAAAACTCAGAACACGTCAGTTAACTATGATAATATAAAACCAGTAAGGAAAGTTAAAAAGTCGCGGGCAGCCGACTATATGATACCCCTCACCACTTTGGGCACATACAAGAGATGTTAATATATACAACATCCTGTAGATAGAACATACAAAGCGTCTTTGGGGGACCATTGAAATGGAATCGGGCGAAATTGTGAAATATGTGATAAAACATAGACATTTGAAAAAAATTGTATAAAAAATCCATAAACATACCGTTCTGAAATCAATGAAAAATCGCATGTCAAGCGGGTAAACTTGGATTCTTTGGAAGGACATGCATAAATCGACTCTGAAAGTGATTGTAGTGAACTTTCATTACAATTTTCAAATTTATTTTCTTTTTATTTTTTTTAAATTTTTCACCGAAATATAACGGTCGTATTTGTTCTTGATTCCAATATCTCAGTTGTTATCGATATGTTTATCCAAATTTCCCTTTTCGGAATTAACAATCTGGCAACATTTTGCATATTCGAAATTTTGTTCTTTGCAAAATATCCCCCAAAATTGATAGGTTGGAGGTTTCTTGAAGCACGTTGTTTCTAAACTCATTCTTTTCGCTAGAAATCATCATCAAGAACACTTTAAGCTACTCTTTAAAACCTCCATTCGAAAGTTTGATTGAATAGTAAAAATCCTAACCTTATAGAAATTCATCGATTATAATCAAATTTATTAATTCTTCTTTGAAGACTAATTACAAAAAAAAAAAAGGTAAATTTTATTTAAAAACACATAAGTGAATCAAGTGCTAACTTTCAACAAATTTAGGAAAAAATTGCGCCACCTGAAATTATAAAGGATAATCTCC
Organism: Musca vetustissima; assembly: GCF_032173495.1. Taxonomy (NCBI): domain Eukaryota; kingdom Metazoa; phylum Arthropoda; class Insecta; order Diptera; family Muscidae; genus Musca; species Musca vetustissima. Next base: position 38,604 of record NW_026882590.1, read on the forward strand.
ATATTTTGGAGTTATCCGAGATTTTGGAGTTTTCTACATTTGTATCCTAGTCAAACAAAATCTTGCAGAGATAATCACGACCAATCCCAAAATCTGGGGATGTTCATGGTTCACAGTGCATATTCATCCCAACTATACGTGCATTTCATAAAACTTCATTTCGAGATATTTTGCGAAGAGCCGACAATTTTTACCCTGATCATATCCACCAGAAAAACACCATTTCACAAGTGGCAAAACTTTCATCATATTGCCTAAAATATATCACCACCACGGAAGTATCCAGGCCAGAATTACACATGGTTGTGAAATTATGTAACATGGCTGTAAAAATTTTGCACATACCTGTACAAAGATAATTTAAAATCAACAACTTCGGCCGTGAAATCGAAATTTTACATGAAAATTCCGTACTAACTTCTTGGCAATTATCAAATTTACATAATCTTCGAAATTTCATCGAACAAAGATTCCCCACTATTTGGAAGTCTTTCCATTTTAAACCTGATTCGACATCCCTAGCCTGCATTGGAACATCACCTGCTCCAAAAACAATTGATAAGTAAAATACTATCGCTTTCCCCTTTTTGAGGAGAAAAGAAAAAATGAAATATTAAATATCAACAACAAAATTCCATTCAACTTTATTGCTATTTTTTCATTGTCTTTTGATTCTACTCACTACAACAAAAATGCATGTTTCATAATCATTGATAATTTTGTCTTCTTCTTTTCCTAATTGCTGTTGTAACAACAACAATATGTTATTCTTCTATTCTCGTTTCTTTCTCAAAAATCTAGTTTTTGTGACTCGTTGTAATGAACGGTAGTAAAGTGATCATTTCAATTTTTTTCATTGAAGTAGACAAAAGGCATCAGTGATTATAAAACATACTTTAACAATAAAAACCATTTACAAATTTATTGCTCCAAAAGAAAATGAAAAAATAGCATGCAAAGATGTTTATCAAATAAAAAAAACTATATTAATATACAAATAATATTTTAGAATTTAAGAAAATTAATCCGAGATATACCACACAATTGAAATTAGTGATTAAATGCTGAAACAACAAACATAATCCCATATAAAATTATCGCAGCTTAACAACCATACATCGATCGCCATCAATTCACCATGATATAAAAAAAAGTTCCTTTCCAGTGGGCTTTTCCAGGATTGGCATTAAATGTGCTTAGCAAGTTGACAACATAGCAAATATCCGGTCTTGTGTTTTGAGCAGCAAACAGCAATGAACCCACGGCTTCCAAATATGGGACTTTTCTCATTTCCTCCTTATCTTCTTCAGTTGATGGACACATTTCAAATATGACAACTTTTGATTTATATCCACTGGAGAAGATATCGGTTTGCTATCTGCCATACCAAAACGCTTTAAAACTTGCTGTACATATTGTGATTGATCAATTTTGACACTGTTTTCTGTTCGTTCTATTTTCATCCCAAGTACAGATGTAGCTTGTCCCAAATCTTTCATTCGAAAATGTGTCGATAATTCTTCCTTTAATTTCTTGGTGACATCTACATCAGTTGAAAATACTAATACGTCATCCACGTATATAGCAACGAACAGAAACTGATTTGACTGTCGGTAATAATAAACACATTGATCAGTTTCACTTCTTTGTAATCCAAACTTCAACAAAACATTGTTCAGGGTTTTATTCCATACCCTACTAGATTGCTTTAGGCCATAAAGCGCTTTTCTCAGCAAACAAACTCGATCTGTACCATCTTCGTAACCTTCAGGCTGTTTCATGTAGATTTCCTCCTTAAGTTCACCATGGAGAAAAGCAGTTACTGCGTCGAGTTGGTGGATGTGCATGTCATACTTCACTGCCAGTGCCAACAAAAATCGAATCGATGAGTATCGCACAACAGGGGCAAATGTCTCTTCATAGTCGATTCCTTCTGTTTGACTACAGCCCTTTATCACTAATCTAGCCTTATATCGAGTGTTTGATCCGGATCCATCTGCCTTTGTTTTAAATACCCATTTAGATTTCAATGGTTTTCTTCCGTTGGGTAAATCTACTAACTCCCACGTTTTGTTATGTGCAAGAGATATTATCTCCTCATCCATTGCACTACGCCATTCCTTAACATTGTTTGACTTCATGGCTTCTTCCAATGTAGTGGGATCATTTGCAATGAATGTTGCAGCACAAAAACTATAATTCGCGATGGAAACATCGGCATTCTCGACAACTTCCGCTGCACCATCATGTTGTGGTTCTTCTACACACACCTCCTTTTCGTTGTCATCGATGACTTCTACTAGAGTATTTCGAATCTCATTAGTAAAATTTGTCCCAGTTCTACATACCTGTTTCTCCACAAATACAACATCACGGCTAATTATTATTTTCTGTGTCTTCGGATTGAATAAACGATACGCCTTACTCTCTTGACTATACCCAACGAAAATACATTCTTCTGACTTGGCTTGAAGTTTCGATCTCTTCTGCTTAGGAATATGGACGAACGCCTTACAGCCGAATACTCTTAGGTGCTCCAAATTCTGTTCTCTGCTAGTCCATAATTCTTCAGGACTCTTCGATTGTTTTCTGCATGGAATTCTGTTTAAAATATATGCTGCGGTAACAGAAGCTTCAGCCCAATATTTGTTTTTAAGTCCAGCATCCAAAAGCATACAACGTACTCGATCCATTATGGTGCGGTTCAATCTTTCCGCCACGCCATTTTGTTGCGGAGTGTACGGTGCTGTTTTCTGATGAATTATTCCAGAGTCAGACAAAAACTTTTGGAAAGGCGCATTGACGTACTCAGTTCCATTATCTGATCGAAATATCTTTAACTTCTTGGAACACTGATTCTCAGCCATATTCTTAAAGTCCTTAAAGGCTTCAAAGACATTCGATTTATTTTTAATAGGAATTAAGAATACTTTTCTGGAGTAGTCGTCCACGAATGTAACAATATACCGAGCGCCAGAAAACGACTTTGGTTCAAATGGACCCATCACATCAGAATGTACAAGTTCTAGTAATTCCGTAGCTCTGTGACCTTCGTCCTTAAACGAGGCTCTTGACTGTTTACCTTGAATACAGACTTCACACTTCTCGCCATTTGCCTTCAAGTTTAATTCATTTGCGGCTTTTATTTTCTTTAATGTGTCATCGCAAATATGCCCAAGTCTTCTGTGCCAAATACTTGCATCGTTGTTCACGGTAAAGGCTGCATTTGTTTTTCTAAAACTTAAACCACACAGCTTGTAAGTGGCGCCAGAATCGATGTACCAATCTTCTGCATTTATTTCATGTGGTGTAAAAAGAGATGTCAACAGCAGTCTATCATCTGTCTCTTTCTGTTTTTGCGCACAGTTATAATTTTCAAATTTTTTCTTGTTCGGACAATTTCTTATGAAATGACCCTCCTTTTTACAACCATGGCACCTAAACTTTTTACCTTTTATAAATTTCTTCTTTGATATAAATGCGGCGTCCTCCTTTTATTCCATCAATTAGCATCTTGCAGTAACAAATTCTTCACCATATCCACATTCAATTGTGTCTTAGAATTTTCCACTGCTAGCACCAATGACTTAAATTCTTCTGGAAGTCCGGCCAA